>NC_092518.1:46496378-46731378 GCF_047511675.1 Marmota flaviventris | reverse complement strand
CTCTTTTTACATGCTCTCATTCTCCCCATTTTTAAAGCACTTTTAAATTTTTTTCACAATAACCAGATTCCCTAGCCGTTTCTCCACAGAGCCATGGTTCCTTTAATCGAAAAATTATATCTAGAAATCAAGATCTGAGTGCCAGATATGCTGGTTACTTCTAAGTTGTCACTACTTCTAGCCCTCTCACCAGACAGAACTAAAAACATTTGTGTGCATTCAGACACATTTATATTTTGGTGTATTTCTATTGATATATATGCTGATCAATCATGAGTTAGAACTGATACTTTTTTTTTTTTTGAGAGACAGTCTCACTAAATTGCTGAGAGTGGCCTCAAACTTGTGAACTTCTTGACTCAGCCTCCCAAGTAGCTGGAATTACAGGCATGCGGCACTGCGACCAGCTCAGAATTTATATTTCTGACCCTGAACCAATACTATGGTCTGGAGTTTCTCCTTTGTTTATTGTTAGCTTCTTTCTCAGACAGTAAGATACCTGGCTTCAATTATCTATTATTCATTCATTCATTCAACCCTATTGTACTGGTAGTTTCAGCACTATTAAACCATAGCTCAGTGAGAAATAAATTTATCAACACAAGTACAGTGTATATACAGACCTTTTCTATTACAGGTCTTAGAGTATCAGTCAAACCACTATTTTCCATAATTATTTATTTGTATCTTCACTGCCTTTAGTGAGGTTACACTGTATACTTGTAATACAGTTAGATCCATTCATCACAAACTGTAATCAATATTGGGTAACCCAGGTATTTCAGTTGATTTTTTTAAAACTTAAATACATAAAATTCAGTTCTGTAGCTTTTGACAAATTTGTGAAGTCAGTTATCCATGTACACTGTACCCGACAAAACAATTCTATTACCCTAAAAATTCTCTTGTTCATTCCATTATAATTAATCCCTTTGACCTCCCTTGGCCCCTGGAAACTACTGGTCTGTTCAATTCCTATACTTAGTTTTGCCTTTCCAGAATGGCATATAAATGAAATTATACCACAGTGGCAGCTTTTGAATTTTGCTTCTTTCTCTTAGTGTAATGCATTTTAGATTCATCTCAATTATTGTGAGAATTAATGGTTCTCTTAAATGCTGAATGGTATTCCAGTTTGTGATTGTAACAGTTTGTTTATCCATTGATTAACTGAGTGACATCTTGGTTATTTCTGGTTTTTAATGATTTTTAATAAGGCTCTATAAACATTCTCATATGTATTTTTGTGTAAACTTAAGTTTTTCAATTTACTTCATAAGAATTTAAATGAATTCCTGTACTTAGGCATGAAAATACTGTATCATATGTCTTTTTCATTTAGTTTTAAAAGTAAGTGCCAAGCTGAGTGTGATGGCACATGCCTATAATCACAGCAGCTTGAAAGGCTGAGGTAGGAGGGCCCCAAGTTGAAAACCAGCCTCAGCAATTTAGTGAGACTAAGCAACTCAGTGAAACCCTGTCTCTAAAAAAATATAAAAAAATGACTGAGGATATGGATCGGTGGTTAAGTGCCTCTGGGTTCAATCCTCAGTACCAAAAATAAAAAATTAAAAAAAAATAAAAGTAAGTGCCAAATTGTCTTCTGTTTTCCAACATGCCTGAACCAGTTTGGATTCCTACTAGCAATGAATAAGAATTGAGAATTGCTTTTGTTCTGCATCCTGGCTAGTATTTAGCATTGTCATGTGTGTATGTTTGTGTATGTGTATAATTTTAGCCATTTTAAGAATCTTATTGCCTTTTTGAGGTACAGGGGACTGAACTGAGGGCCTCAGCATGCTAGGCAAGCACTCTAAGTCGCACTCCAGCCCTTATTGTACTTTTGCTTTTCCCTAATGATTGATGCAAACTTCTTTGCCATCTGTGCTTTTTGGTCAGTGAAATATTTTTTCAGATCTTTTGCCAATTTTTTTTCAGTGCTGGAGATTGAATCCAGAGCCTCATGCATACAGGTAAGTGCTCTACCACTGAGCTACATCCCCACCCTTTTTAATTTTTTTTTTTTTTAATCTTGAGACAGGATCTCACTAAATTTTCCAGTCTGGCCTTGAACTTGCAATTTTCTTGCCTCTCGAGTAGGTAAAATTGTAGGTGTACCACCAAAGTTGGCTCTTTTGCCAATTTTTAAAATTACATTTTCTCTTTATACCTCAGTTTTCAAAGTTCCTTATATATTCTGCATACATCAGATATATAATTCACAAATATGTTCTTCCAATCTGAAGCATTTCTTTTCATTTTCTTAAGTGTCTTCACAGATAAAAATTTTAAAATAAAAATAATTTTTATAGGTAAATTTTTTATAATCTAACTTTTTTTCCTTCTTCATGGATAAGATTTTTGTAATAAAATAAAAAACTCATCAACAAACCCAGTACATGCAGATTTTCTCACATGTTCTCTTTTAAAGTTTTATTGTTTTTCATTTTCTAATTAGGCCTATGATGAGTGAATGCTAAGCAAGCATTCTACTACTGAGCCACAGCGTGGGCTGCAACTATAGGTTTTTTTGTAGATATCTTTTATCTGGTTGGGGAAGCTCACTTCTATTTCTAGTTTGTTAAGAATTTTCATCATGAATTGACGTTGTATTTTGCTAAATTTTTTTTTTATTTACCTGCTGGTATATTATGGAGTTTCACTTCTTTAGGATGTGTTATATTGTTTTTCCTATGTCAAACCAGATTTTAGATATATTTTAAATATATTCCTGACTATGATATATTAATTATTAATTTTATATATGGTCACATTTGTATGATATTTCTGAGGATTTTTATGCCTGTATTCATGAGGAATGTTAATTTGTCTTTTTCATTTTTGGTAGAATTTTTTTCTAGTTTTGAAGTCAGGGTCATGCTGGCCTTACTGGATAAGCTGAGAAGCACTTTCCTGCCTTCTTGTTTCCTAATCAGATTGTGCTATTGGTGCTATTTCTTCTTTAAATGTGTAGCAAAATTTGCCCACAAAGACATCTGAAGTTGAGGAATTTTTTGGACAATTTTTAAATTACAGATTTAATTTTAGTAATAGTTATAGAATTTAGATAATATATTTCATTTTGGGTGAATTTTGGTAATTTGTGCTTTTTTTCTGAAAAATTTATATGCTTGGAGTTGTTTATTATAATATCCTTCATTTTAATATCTGTGTTTATATTTCCTATTTCATTCTTTTAAACATTTTTTTAGTTATCAATGGATTATTATTTTATTCATTTATATGTAGTGGTAAGAATCGAACTCAGTTCCTCACACATGCTAGGCAAGCACTCTACCACTGAGCTACAACCCTAGCCCTCCTATTTCATTCTTGATATTTTAAATTTCAGATATTATATTTTTAGTTCAAAATATCCATTTGATTTTTGTTTATATCTTCCATTTTTTGCTGAATTCTTCTACTTTTAATATTTGTTCCAAGATTGTTATTGCTCATCAATCATATTTATAATGCATAAATTTTATAACACATAATTTTAATGTCTTATTGTTTGTAACTATTGTTTGTCTTTTTCCACATGATGGAGATTTTCATGGTTCTTTGCATGCTGATTTTATTAGTTAGCTTTGAATTACTACCATGAACTATCTGAGGCAGCTAAACTATAAAAGAAAAGTTTATTTAGCTCCTAGTTTTGGAGGTGCCGAACATTGGTTTGGCCTCTGCCAAGAGTGGCAGATGGCACCACATCATGGTGGGAGTGCATGTTGTAACAGCAGTGGTCACATCTCAAACAGGAACAGAAAGAGTTGATGGGTAGGGCCAGGTTTGTTCCTTTTATCACAATCCACCAGGAATTCAAGGGGTCACATGAGAACTACCAAGCAGTTGCACAAAACTACCTTAATATGTTCCCAATTACCTAAGGACCTTCCACTAGGCATCCCCTCCTAACATTACCAACCTTTTAACCAAGCCTTCAATCACAATGTACCCTTGGGAGACATAATAAAATCATATCCAAACCACAGCACTGATAGATTTTGTATTCTGGAGATTGTAATTATTATTTTGAGATTATGAATCTTGTTTACATTGTATGGCGAAGGTTGACATTTTTCTTCTAGCCTTCTGTGTATCATAGTTCCAACATCAATTCAATTTTCAAAGCTTTTGCAGTAGTACTATTTAGGGCTGTCCTATATGTGCACCACCTAGTGGTCAGTCTGGTATCTGGATAAAAGTCTTCTTGCTAGTGTTGGGGCTGGGGCTCAGTGGTAGAGCACTTGCCTAGCATGCGTGAGGTACTGGGTTTGATCCTCAGCACCACATAAAAATAAACAAATAAAATAAAGGCATTCTGTCCACCTACAACTACAAGAAAATTTTTAAAAAGCCTTCTTGCTAATTGAGTCTTCAGATCTTTGGTATGGTAATTAGGATCAAACACTCACAGATCGCAGATAAAATCTTGACTCTTCCCTGTCTTTTTGGTACTTTCCAGTTCCCTAGGATCCCATTTTCTGTCCTCTACTCAGAAACTACTCATTGTCATGTCCAGAAAAAGTTGCAAGAGGATAGAGGAAACACTTGTATGAAGTCTACTTGTGTCCTCCTGACACTGTCTCAACCTACAGAAAAAATCTCATGCCATGGTTGAGTTTTGATTCCTGGAGGCTTCATTCTGGGCCACTCATGTTTCTGGCCACTTTTCCTATTGCCACTTTTACTGTGGAACCGAACAAGTAGAGTAAATAAAAACCCAAGGGATTTTAGGGGAAATTTCTCTGATCTCAATTTCTCATTTCCATATCTTAAGCTCAGACTATAAGCTTTCTTGTGCATCTGACTGTCTGCTAAAGAATGCTCACTTCTAGGTTTCATGCCATATTGAATTCAGGCTCAGGACACTGAAGGAGAAAAATATAATGTTGAACTTCCAACTGTTTAAGTGGTCCTTTATACATACTCTGGTGTTCTTCCCTGATTCACCCGCTTATATGTCTATTTACTTTTCAGTATTCATATCTGTGTCCAGACATTCTATCAAGGTTTTATATTTGTGTTAGTGAGAGATTAAAGAAGTTTCCAGAATCAGATCCAGCTGTATGTTTTATAGACAACAACAAAAAATGCACTGTTTTATAGTTGGATCTTGCTTTTTTATCCAATAAGACAATCTTTGTCTTTGGTGTGGCTTTAGGCAATTCATGATGAAAGTGATTTTTATATAATTGGATTAAAATCTACCACATTGCAAACTGTTTTCTATTCATTGTATTTGTTCTTGCTATTTCTTATTCATTGTATTTGATTTGGTTCTTTTCCCCCTCTTTTTCCTTAACTTTTCTCATTATATTTTGTCATTTAAAAATTTTAAACTGATACACAAAAATTGTACATGTTTCTGGGATACCAGAAATAAACACTGCACAGAAAAATAAGTACCACATGATTTTACTCACATGTGGAACCTAAATGGTTGTGCTCATAGATATTGAGAGCAGAATGGTGGTTTCTAGAGTCTGGGGAAAGCAGTGGGATGGAGGAAGGTTGATCAATTGATACTAATTTATAATTATAAAGGAGCAGGAAGTTCTGGTGTGCTATTGCATTGTGAATATTTGATCATTTTTATTATCTCATTTTATCTCCTGCATTTACTTAATATTTAAGTGTTTTGTGGGTTGTTTTTTGTTTGTTGGTTGGTTGGTTGGTACTGGGGATTGAACCCAGGGATGCTTAACCACTAAGCCACATCCCCAGCCTTTTTTTTTTTTTTTTTTTTTAGTAGTTGAACACAATACCTTTATTTTATTTATTTATTTTTATGTGGTGCTGAAGATCGCTCCCAGGGCCACGCATGTGAGACAGGGTCTCACTGAGTTGCTTAGGGGCTTGCTAAGTTGCTGAGGCTGGCTTTGAAATAGTGATCCTCCTGCCTTAGCCCCCACCCCGCAAGCTGTAGGGTTTACAGACATGTGCTAGTGTGCCTGGCCCTTCTTTTGATTTTTGAAATATAGTTTTGTGAATTTAGAATTCTAGATTGGCACTTTTTTCTTTCAACACTTTAAAAATTTCATTCCTCTGACTTTTTTGCTTATGTGATTTCTGACAAGAAGTCTAGTATAATTCTTCTCCTTGTTTCTCTGTAGGTAACATGTTTACCACCTACCCTTTCCTTCCTGGCTCCCTTCAAGATTTTATTTTTTTGTTATTTTTCTTGTTTGTTTGTTTTGGTACTGAGAATTAAACTCAGGGGCATTCAACCACTGAGCCACATTCCCAAACCTATTTTGTATTTTATTTAGAGACAAGGTCTCACTGAGTTGCTTAGTGCCTCGCTATGTTGCTGAGGCTGGCTTTGAACTCACGATCCAAGTGTCTCAGCCTCCCAAGCCACTGGGATTACAGGCATGCCCAGCTCAAGATTTTATTTTTGTCCTGATTTTCTGCAATATGAATTTGATATTTATGGGTGTGTTTTTGAAATTTACTATGCTTGGTGTCCTCTAATTTTTTAGATCTATTTTTTGGTGTTAATCACTAATTTTGGAAATTTTTGGTTACTATGCTTTCAAATATTTCTTCTGCCCTGCTATTTCTTCCCTCTCTGTTTTCTAAGCACATATATGTTACACTTCTAGGTATTGTTCCACAACTATTATTTTGTGCAGTTTTCTTTTTTTCATTTCTTTCTTTCTTTCTCCTTTTTCCTCCATTTCTTTTGCACTTAATTTGATTATTTCTTACACTTTCCATCCACCTTCTGAAATCATCTGTGTGATCATTCATGATTACCTTTTCCAATAGAGCCTTTAACACATTAATAATATCTATTTAAAATCCTCTGATAAATCAAAAATCTTCATCATAACTGAGTCTGGTTCTGATGACTGCATTGTCTCTTTGGACTTTTATTCTATCCTAGATTCTGCCTTTTGGGCTGCTTCCTGGAGACAATCTATCTCTTGCATCTTTTATATATATATATTTCACTCCTTTTTCTTTTTGGTATCAGGGATTAAACCCAGGACACTTAACTACTGAGCCACATTCTCAGCCTCCCTTTTTTTCATTTTGAGACAGGGTTTCACTAAGTTGCTTAGGTTCTCACAAAGCTGCTGAGGCTAGCCTTGAATTTAAGATCCTCCTGCCTCAGCCTCCTATGTCACTGGGATTACAGGCATGTGCCACCATGCCCAACTTCACTATTATTTTTAGCCTGGTAGTGAGGAATAGGAGACTAGAGCATTCCATGTTATTCTGATTAAGTCAGTCTTAGGCAGGTTTACCCTGCGTGTTGGAGGTATGACTTTCACAAGTATTTCTGTCCCTCCTCCAAATGTAATGGTGGACCTAGCATATTTTCCTGCCCCTCCTGGATTATAACTCTTTCCTTCATTTCTCTCCTTTAAATATACAGAGTTTTCACCAGTGCTCTCAGTTTTGTTGCCCTTCCTTCTGCAGTTTAAGGGGGGTTTCCCCCTCAGAAGAATAGGGTAGATTTGTCTGGTATTGACCATTGCACTACCAGCAGCAGTGAGTTTCCACCAGTGCTCTCATCTACAGATTTTTGTTGCCTTTCTCCATAAATATTAAGGCTTTTTTTTAACCCCATAGAGAATATAGAGGCAATGGTCTCAGCAGAATTTCAGCAATGGTTATTTGTTCCAATTTCCTCCCCAATCCAGAACTACAAGATATCTTTCTCAGGATCCTTCTCAGTCTTCCCTGACAGCACCTGGTAGAATTCCTGGAAGAAAATAACAAAAGGATATGAAACCATCTATGTCTACAGACCCTATGTGCTTCACATTCTCACATTGGCCCACAACTAGCCTTTAGCAATTCATTTATAAATTTTAGTTGCATCTTCTTAGGAGTTTATATGTTGCTCATCAGTATCTGCCCCAGGTAAGCAAATGCCTGTGTCCTCTTGCTCCCAGCAGATGCCTGTTTTTACATGTTTGCGATTAGCTATTTATCCTGCAACCTCAGTTTATTATGAGTTCAAAGAAAGTCATTAGTATGCAGTTTTCAGCTTTTTTTTCCTTTGTAATGGTGGGAGAGATGTTCTTTTCAACTCTACATCTCTGAGCTAATGCCAGAATATTATATAGTTCTGGGGATAAGCTTTTGACTCTCTGTTTGTCTTCCAGCATCCATACCCCAGTTTACCAATTCCCCAACGATGGTGATCATGGTGGGTTTACCAGCTAGAGGCAAGACCTATATCTCCACGAAGCTCACACGATATCTTAATTGGGTAGGAACACCAACTAAAGGTATGTCTCTGAAACCTTCTGTTATATATCCCTCCTGCAGACACTGGTAGAAAACTGAGTAAGGTAGGGGGCCAAAACCCTCAGTGTCAAAAATGCCTCATCACCATTATTACCTGGATTACATTACTACCATTATTACTACTAATATTATATCACTGCTACTACATTCTTATAAATTTTATAATTTCTTGAGTACGTACTCTATGCCCAGTCCCATGATGGGTGGTAAGCACATGAAAACTAGTATTAAGACTTAGTGCTGCTGGGCATGGTAGTGCATACGTATAATCTCAGTGGCTCAGGAGGCTGAGGTAGTAGGATTGCAAGTTCAAACCTAGCCTCAGCAACTTAGCAAGACACTAAGCAACTTAGTGATACCTTGTCTCAAAATGAAAATGAAACTATAAAATAAAAGGGCTGGGGATGTGGCTCAGTGGTTAAGTGTCTCTGGGTTCAATCCCTGGTACAAAAAAAAAAAAGACTTAATGCCTGCTCTCAAGATGTTTCATGACCACAAAAACAACCTTCTGAGAGCAATATACTAGTTTTATTATCATTGCTATAATTGCACTGCCAACATCACTACTCTTATTAGCATTATCACATCTTCATCATTTCATAATTGGAGAAATTAAGGCCAAAGAGATGAAATGCCTTGTCTAAAGGCAAATAGCTGTAAGTGACAGAACCAGGATATGTTTGACTCCAAGCCTGACACTTATTGTGCTAGACCTAATGCATTGGCCCTACTGATAGGAAGAGAAAAATATTCCTATATTGGTTCTGTACTCTCCTTTTCTCTATTCACTTCCTCTCTGTATTTCCCTTGCCCATCCCAACATCCTATCCATATACCCTTTTCCCTCCATTCATCTTTCTTCCCTTTCTTCAAGTTTTCTCTCTCTGCTTGCAATTGAACCCAAAGCCTAGTACATGATAAGCACACAATACTGCTGAGTTACATCCTAGACCCCAGATCCTCTCTTTGCCCCCCTCATTTCTTCTTTCCCTACTCCACCAATGGAGAGTTTTCCAATAGTTTTCCATGTGCCAAAACACATGCCGGGCATTGAGGATGAAAAAACAGAATAGACTGTGCCCTGTCCTTAAAGAGTTCTTAACTTGATTATGATACATAAGAATACCTCATATCACCTAGAAGTCCCTGAGCAAGGTGCTTAGGGGGCTTAGAAATGAAATTTTCAACTGGAAGGCAATAAAAACTTCCCAGATTGGGTATATTTATGCTAGGTCATATGAGAGGAGGGTAACATAGCAGAAGGGAAGGTGAGAAGGAACCACTCTCAGGGAGGACTACAAGCTCTGAGGAACCTATGCTGAGTGGAGGGACACATGGTACTGTGGCACATGGGTCTTTGCTATGACCCCCCTCTTCCTATCTGCTCCATTCTACTCACTCCTCACAGAGGCCTACATAGTCTTTTTTCAAAGCACAAAGCAGACATAACTATAGCCTTTAAGAGTCCCCTTGAGCTGCAGGTTTAAACCAAGGCTCCTTAGCCTGTCATTCAAGGCCTCCACAATTGGTCCCTTCCAGCCTCTCAGGCCCCAACCCCAGTGGATTGACACACCATCCACAAATAGTCTCATCTGCTGATACTATCTATACCTTTGCTTGAGCTATTCTTTTCCAGGAATGCCCTTGTTTCCTACCCTCATTTCTATGCATACCTATAAAAGGCACCTACCCCAGTAAGCATGTTTCAATGCCACTTTCTCTAAGAAATCTCAGATCAATACAGATGGAATTTGTCTCTCCTTCTCCCTCACTCTTTTGCATAACTCTATATTGTTCGCCAGAGCACTTAACAAATTACATGGGAACTCTATCTTTACTGGTTAATTTGATGTCCTACCTGCTGGTTTGTGAGCTCCTTGAAGGCCCCATCATGAAGACCTGGTTATTCTCTGAGATCCAGAACTCATATCCTTCTTCACAGAATTGTCATCAATAGTATTTGTTAGATGAATGAGTGAAATATTCCCTGCTTGGCTTCTTATCCTCTTATCCTTCATTCCTTTTCTCCCCTATGACTTTTCACCATTACAAGTAGGAGAGTATGGACTAGAGATTTAGATTTAAATTCTTTGTCCTGATACAGAAAAATGAAATAGCACTAGGCAGGAGTTAGAAGGCCTAGTGTATGTCTGTTACTACTTCACTCAGTTTGACCCTGGTGATTGATTGATTTTACTTCCTGAATCTCTGTCTCTTCATCTTTCCAGTGGAGTAAGACATTGAGAAGGTTGCAGTTTATGATAAAATAGAATAATTTTAGAGCCAAACATACTTGGGTTTCAATCCTAGATCCCCACTTTTTAACTGTGAAAGTTATTTTCTATCTCTGAACTTCACTTTCCTCATTTATAAAGTGGGAGTGGTCATCCATATAACTTGCAGGGCTGTTATGAGGAAAATAATGGGCTGGTAGTTTATAATTTGAATCTTTACATGCACATTTTGTTGCTTAAAATTATACCTTCTTCTACCTCTGAGTCCCTCTAAGCAAGGACATTTTTTGGCCACTGGGATCTTCCCAACCTCTTCACTAGGGCTCCCTGCTTTCAGTGTTTAATTTAGGCCAGTATCGACGAGAGGCAGTGAGCTACAAGAACTACGAATTCTTTCTCCCAGACAACATGGAGGCCCTACTTATCAGGAAGTAAGTACCCAACATATTACGGACCTGTGCTACCCGTTGGCTGAGGGAGGCCTTTCTTCAGATCATGGGAGAGTGGGACAGAGTAACCTGGGTAAGAGACAAAGCCCTACTCAAAGGGTAATTGGGACATCCCTGCTCAAATCCTGCTAACCATCTTCTTATCAGGAACCTTTTATGTTCTTCTACTTCTAACAGGAGAGTAGAAACTTCTTAGCCTAGCATTTGAGATGAAAGTCTAAATAGCTTGGCCAACCTTAAGATCTCTTTCCCCTATGTGATTCTGAGTACTTCCACAATGGAGCCTGGGTCTCATTTATTAATCCATGTCCTCACCATAGAACCTAGCTACAAGTAATCACTAAAGAGATTTTTTTTGCTGAAAATACATTGCCACTGTAATGCCTACACTTACAATATTACTCATGCCACGACATGACTTTAACTTTAAAGACCACACACCTAAGCCCTACTTGGGTTGATATGATATTTAGCTTGAGTTTCCTTATCACAAGCATTGAAACACTTAAAATTGGGTCTGCTGTCATTACTTAGACTTTCCCAAACATGTCACTTTATTCCTGCCTCTAAGCTGTACACGCAGATCCAATTACAACTGTTTGACCCCTCTGTACTTGGCATGGTGCCTAGAACATAGTACATCCTGTGTAGATGTTCAAAGGATGAATAATTTAGTGTAAGATATATGAGAGATGGTACAAACGATAATGCAGAAAAAGAGAGAGAAAACCATCTTGGAGATAAGGGTTGTCTGTTTCTTTCTGTATATTTTTCAGGCAGTGTGCATTGGCAGCCCTGAAGGATGTTCATAACTATCTTAGCCATGAGGAAGGTCATGTTGCGGTAAAGAAATTTCCATTATTTTCTTTGGGCATCTGCTGGAATGGAAAATAGCTAATATATACTGAGAATTAACTATTCCATATATTATTCTAAGTACTTTGCTCATATTAATAATTTAGTTGCACACTACCCCCATGAGATATTGTCATGCCCCATTTGAAAGCCTGGAAGAATGGAACAGAGAGATTACATAATTCCCCAAGGTAGCACAACATGTATATGGTAGGGCCCAAACTGAAATCCAGATTGTGTAGCTTGGTAATCCCCACTCTTAACCACTGTGTACTACTAATGAACCCCTAAGAATTCAGCAGGGCTCTACTGGAATATAAGACTACAGTACAAACATTTTTGAGTTCTAGAGATTTACCTATACATCCCCAATTTCTAAAGGAGGAAAAGATTCTTAAATTTGCAAAGGGTCTGATCTAAGTTGCTGAGATTAGGGAGTTGTTTCCTACTCTTAAGGACTTTTAAGTTGTTAAGGAAGGAAGAGGCCTCATGTAGGACTTGAGTAAACCAATAGCTCTGCTCTGTCAGCAACTCTTAGTGACTAGTGAAGGTAAGTCTTTCTTCTATGCCTAAGTTACTCCACCTGTAAAATAATCCTAATAAAAACCTACAGTTTTTCTTTTGCCTTATTATACTCACAGGATCTGGTACATTTCTGGGCAGACAGAAAGTGCTTGATAAGTGTTTGTGAAATTGAGATAAGTTAATTCTTCCTTTCCTTCAAGATCCTCTAAAAAGTCTACCGCTTCCTAGAAGCCCTCCACTTAGCACAGACATGGAAAAAGAGTGAGTGTTCTGTCAACACTAGATACAGAGTAAGCCAATTTCATTACCTATCTCTAGGTTTTTGATGCCACCAACACTACCAGAGAAAGACGGTCACTGATTCTGCAGTTTGCAAAGGAACATGGGTACAAGGTACAGTAATAGTCCCATTCTTGTCTAGAACCTACTTATCCAGTACAAACTCCAAAGAAAGACTAAATAGGATACTCAGAACAACCAAATTGGCCACCATAGGCTCAATATATTCATTTGGTTGTCTGGTTTTCCGGAGCATAGTCAGAAGCAGCAAAACAGAATAGGAAAGGAGATGTACCACATTAGGCAATGGAAAATGGTTACTGACAGGTTGACACTGAGGGTGGGGCATGACAATGATGAAGGAGTTGAGAACCACTACAAAAAAATACAACAGACTTTAAAAGCAGTAAAAACACAAAACAACAATCCAGGGTCATTTAGTTTAAGGCCAGGATAGCTCATAAAACTCAAGCCTGAAACATCACTGTATGAAATTCTATTGTCAGGCATGCCCCTGGAGATCACTCAGGGGGAGAAGGGATACATCTATGTTTGGCTCCTACCAAATATAATTCCCAGTTGGAACATCCCCTTTCAGAGTTAGAGATCAAACCTCTGTCTCTCTTTCTTTCTATCTTTCAGAGCTGGGTTTAAACCCAAGGCTTCATGCATGCTAGGCAAGACTTTTACCACTGAACTACATCCCCAGACTTAGACATCTTTTTTTATGTTTCTCTTACAGGTCTTTTTCATTGAGTCTATATGTAATGACCCTGACATCATTGCAGAAAACATCAAGGTAAGGAGCAACAGTTACTTTTCCTTCTTAGTTTTTGCTGTCTTAGTTTTGGCTCCTACCTAAAGATCTCTGTAAGATGTTTTTTTTTTGGTACCAGGGATTGAACCTAGGGGTGCTTAACCACTGAGCCATATCCACAGCCCTTTTTATTTCTTTTCTTTTTTTTTATAATTTTTATTGTTGGTTGTTCAAAACATTACATAGTTCTTGATATATCATATTTCACAATTTGATTCAAGTGGGTTATGAGCTCCCATTTTTACCCCATATACAGATTGCAGAATGACATCAGTTACACATCCATTGATTTACATATTGCCATACTACTGTCTGTTGTATTCTGCTGCCTTTCCTATCCTCTACTATCCCCCCTCCCCTCCCCTCCCCTCCCCTCTTCTCTCTCAGCCCCCTCTACTGACATTCGTTTGTCCCCCTTGTATTATTTTTCCCCTTCCCCTCACTTCCTCTTGTATGTACTTTTGTATAACTCTGAGGATCTCCTTCCATTTCCATGCATTTTCCCTTCTCTCTCCCTTTCCCTCCCACCTCTCATCCCTGTTTAATGTTAATCTTCTTCTCATGCTCTTCGACCCTACTCTGTTCTTAGTTACTCTCCTTATATCAAAGAAGACATTTGGCATTTGTTTTTTAGGGATTGGCTAGCTTCACTTAACATAATCTGCTCTAATGCCATCCATTTCCCTGTAAATTCTATGATTTTGTCATTTTTTAATGCAGAGTAATACTCCATTGTGTATAAATGCCACATTTTTTTTTTATCCATTCATCCATTGAAGGGCATCTAGGTTGGTTCCACAGTCTAGCTATTGTGAATTGTGCTGCTATGAACATCGATGTAGCAGTGTCCCTGTAGCATGCTCTTTTTAGGTCTTTAGGGAATAGACCGAGAAGGGGAATAGCTGGGTCAAATGGTGGCTCCATTCCCAGCTTTCCAAGAAATCTCCATACTGCTTTCCAAATTGGCTGCACCAATTTGCAGTCCCACCAGCAATGTACAAGTGTACCCTTTTCCCCACATCCTCGCCAGCACTTGTTGTTTGACTTCATAATGGCTGCCAATCTAACTGGAGTGAGATGGTATCTTAGGGTGGTTTTGATTTGCATTTCTCTGACTGCTAGAGATGTTGAGCATTTTTTCATGTACTTGTTGATTGATTGTATGTCCTCCTCTGAGAAGTGTCTGTTCAGGTCCTTGGCCCATTTGTTGATTGGGTTGTTTGTTCTCTTATTGTCTAATTTTTTGAGTTCTTTGTATACTCTGGATATTAGGGCTCTATCTGAAGTGTGAGGAGTAAAGATTTGTTCCCAGGATGTAGGCTCTCTATTTACCTCTCTTATTGTATCTTTTGCTGAGAAAAAACTTTTTAGTTTGAGTAAGTCCCATTTGTTGATTCTAGTTATTAACTTTTGTGCTATGGGTGTCCTATTGAGGAATTTGGAGCCCGACCCCACAGTATGTAGATCGTAGCCAACTTTTTCTTCTATCAGACGGCGTGTCTCTGATTTGATATCAAGCTCCTTGATCCATTTTGAATTAACTTTTGTGCATGGCGAGAGAAAGGGATTCAGTTTCATTTTGTTGCATATGGATTTCCAGTTTTCCCAGCACCATTTGTTGAAGATGCTATCCTTCCTCCATTGCATGCTTTTAGCCCCTTTATCAAATATAAGGTAGTTGTAGTTTTGTGGATTGGTTTCTGTGTCCTCTATTCTGTACCATTGGTCCACCCGCCTGTTTTGGTACCAGTACCATGCTGTTTTTGTTACTATTGCTCTGTAGTATAGTTTGAAGTCTGGTATCGCTATACCGCCTGATTCACACTTCCTGCTTAGCATTGTTTTTGCTATTCTGGGTCTTTTATTTTTCCATATGAATTTCATGATTGCTTTCTCTATTTCTACAAGAAATGCCGTTGGTATTTTGATTGGCATTGCATTAAACCTATAGAGAACTTTTGGTAATATCGCCATTTTAATGATGTTAGTTCTGCCTATCCATGAACAGGGTATATTTTTCCATCTTCTAAGATCTTCTTCTATTTCTCTCTTTAGGGTTCTGTAGTTTTCGTTGTATAAGTCTTTCACCTCTTTTGTTAGGTTGATTCCCAAGTATTTTATTTTTTTTGAAGATATTGTGAATGGAGTGGTTGTCCTCATTTCCATTTCAGAGGATTTGTCGCTGATATACAGGAATGCCTTTGATTTATGCGTGTTGATTTTATATCCTGCCACTTTGCTGAATTCATTTATTAGCTCTAATAGTTTCTTTGTAGACCCTTTTGGGTCTGCTAGGTATAGAATCATGTCATCTGCAAATAGTGATAATTTAAGTTCTTCTTTTCCTATTTTGATGCCTTTAATTTCTTTCGTCTGTCTAATTGCTCTGGCCAGTGTTTCGAGAACTATGTTGAACAGAAGTGGTGAGAGAGGGCATCCCTGTCTTGTTCCAGATTTTAGAGGGAATGCCTTCAATTTTTCTCCATTCAGAATGATGCTAGCCTGAGGCTTAGCATAGATTGCTTTTACAATATTGAGGTATGTTCCTGTTATCCCTAGTTTTTCTAGAGTTTTGAACATAAAGGGATGCTGTACTTTGTCGAATGCTTTTTCCGCATCTATCGAGATGATCATATGGTTCTTATTTTTAAGTCTATTGATGTGGTGAATAACATTTATTGATTTCCGTATATTGAACCAGCCTTGCATCCCAGGGATGAATCCTACTTGATCATGGTACACAATTTTTTTGATATGTTTTTGTATCCGAGTGGCCAGAATTTTATTGAGGATTTTTGCATCTAGGTTCATTAGAGATATTGGTCTGTAGTTTTCTTTCTTTGAAGTGTCTTTGTCTGGTTTAGGTATCAGGGTGATGTTGGCCTCGTAGAATGAATTTGGAAGTTCTCCCTCTTTTTCTATTTCCCGAAGTAGCTTGAAAAGTATTGGTATTAGTTCCTCTTTAAAGGTTTTGTAAAACTCTGCTGTATACCCATCCGGTCCTGGGCTTTTCTTAGTTGGTAGTCTTTTGATGGTTTCTTCTATTTCCTCAATTGATATTGGTCTGTTTAGGTTGTCTATATCCTCCTGACTCAATCTGGGCAGATCATATGACTTAAGAAATTTATCGATGCCTTCACTATCTTCTAATTTATTGGAGTATAAGGATTCAAAATAATTTTTGATTATCTTCTGTATTTCTGAAGTGTCTGTTGTGATATTGCCTCTTTCATCCCGTATGTTAGTAATTTGAGTTCTCTCTCTCTTCTTTTCTTCGCTAGCATGGCTAAGGGTCTGTCGATTTTGTTTATTTTTTCAAAGAACCAACTTTTAGTTTTGTCAATTTTTTCAATTGTTTCTTTTGTTTCGATTTCATTAATTTCAGCTCTGATTTTAATTATTTCTTGCCTTCTACTTCTTTTGCTGTTGTTTTGCTCTTCTTTTTCTAGGATTTTGAGATGAAGTATGAGATCATTTATTTGTTGTTTTTTTCTTTTTTTAAGGAATGAACTCCAAGCAATGAATTTTCCTCTTAGAACTGCTTTCAATGTGTCCCATAGATTCCGATATGTTGTGTCTGTGTTTTCATTAATCTCTAAGAATTTTTTAATTTCCTCCTTGATGTCTTCTATAACCCATTGATCATTCAGTAACCTATTGTTCATTCTCCAAGTGATGTATTCTTTTTCCTTCCTTCTTTTATCGTTGATTTTCAGTTCCATTCCATTATGATCAGATAGGATGCATGATATTATCTCTACTCCTTTATATTGTCTAAGAGTTTCCCTGTGACATAATATATGATCTATTTTTGAGAAGGATCCATGTGCTGCTGAGAAAAAAGTGTAACTGCTTGATGTTGGGTGGTATATTCTATATATGTCAATTAAGTCTAGGTTATTAATTGTGTTATTGAGTTCTATAGTTTCCTTATTCAACTTTTGTTTGGAAGATCTTTCCAGTGGTGATAGAGGTGTGTTGAAGTCTCCCATGATTATTGTATGGTGGTCTATTAGACTCTTGAACTTGAGAAGAGTTTGTTTGATGAACATAGCTGCACCATTGTTTGCGGCATATATATTTATGATTGTTATGTCTTGTTGGTGTATGGTTCCCTTGAGCAGTATGTAGTGTCCCTCTTTATCCCTTTTGATTAACTTTGGCTTGAAATCTATTTTATTTGATATGAGTATGGATACTCCTGCTTGTTTCCGAAGTCCATATGAGTGATATGATTTTTCCCAACCTTTCACCTTCAGCCTATGTATGTCTTTTCCTATCAAATGCGTCTCCTGTAGGCAGCATATTGTTGGGTCTTGTTTTGTGATCCATTCTACTAGCCTGTGTCTCTTGATTGGTGAGTTTAAGCCATTAACATTTAGGGTTATTATTGAGATATGGGTTGTTCTTCCAGCCATATTTGTTTATTTCTGTTACTAAACATGGTTTGTTTTCCTCTTTGATTATTTTCCCCCCCTTTAGTGTCCTACCTCCCACTGTTGGTTTTCATTGTTATTTTCCATTTCCTCTTCCTGTAATGTTTTGCCAAGGATGTTTTGAAGAGATGGTTTTCTAGCTGCAAATTCTTTTAACTTTTGTTTATCGTGGAAGGTTTTAATTTCATCTTTGATCCTGAAGCTTAATTTCGCTGGAAACACAATTCTTGGTTGGAACCCATTTTCTTTCAGTGTTTGAAATATGTTATTCCAGGATCTTCTAGCTTTCAGAGTCTGTGTTGAAAGATCAGCTGTTATCCTGATTGGCTTACCCCTAAATGTGATCTGCTTCCTTTCTCTTGTAGCTTTTAAAATTCTCTCCTTATTCTGTATGTTGGGCATCTTCATTATAATGTGTCTAGGTGTGGGTCTCTTATGATTTTGCACATTCGGCGTCCTGTAGGCTTCTAGGATTTGGGGTTCTGTCTCATTCTTCAAGTCTGGGAAGTTTTCTCGTATTATTTCATTGAATAGATTGCTCATTCCTTTGGTTTGAAACTCTGTCCCTTCCTGTATCCCAATGACTCTTAAATTTGGTCTCTTGATGTTATCCCATATTTCTTGGATGTTCTGCTCATGGTTTCTTAACAGTCTTGCTGAGCTGTCTATGTTCTTTTCAAGTTGAAATACTTTGTCTTCATTGTCTGATGTTCTATCTTCTAAGTGTTCTACTCTGCTGGTAGTATTCTCAATTGAGTTTTTAAGTTGGTTTATTGCTTCCTGCATTTCTAGGATTTCTGTTTGTTTGTTTTTTATAACCTCTATCTCCCTGTATAGTTGATCTTTTGCTTCTTGGATTTGTTTATGTAATTCATTGTTGAAGTGATCTTTCATTGTCTGATTTTGCTGTCTGATGTCTTCCTTGAGACTCCAGATCATCTGAAGCATGTATATCCTGAATTCTTTATCTGACATTCCATCAGCTGCAGCTATTACCTCTTCTAACGTTGAGTTGACCTGCAATGCTTGTGGTCCTTTCTTTCCTTGTCTCTTCATACTGTTCGCGTTCCTTTCTACTTGTTGAAACTGTTGTGCTATTGAATTTTCCCCCTATATATTTATATTGGTCTTGTATAGTTGCAAAGTCTCCCTCGCACGCGTGGGCGGCGGCTCTGCCCCTCCTCCAATTGGGGCAATGTGCCTACCACGCCGGCAGGCCGCTGGGCCTGCTCTGCCAGTCGGTAGCAGGTCCGCCGACCTTGCAGGCGCGGGCGGCAGCTCTGTCCCTCTGCGGGCCTCTAGGCTTGTTCTGTCGGTGGTCGCAGTTCTGCCTACTTTGCAGGCGCAGGCAGCAGCACTGCCCCTCTGCAGGCCTCTGGGGCTGTACTGCCAGTGGGTCGTAGGTCCGCCTACCTTGCAGGCGCAGGGGGGTGGGGCGGCTCTACCCTTCCTCAGGCCACTGGGCCTGTTTTGTCTCTCGGTTGCAGGTCTGGCCTGTTCTGATGGTGGTCACAGTTCCGTCTACCTTGCAGGCGTGGGGGGGAGGGGGCGGCTCTGCCTCTCAGCAGGCCGCTGCTCCTCTTCTGCCGGTGGGTCGCAGGCCCGCCTACCTTGCAGGAGTGATTGGAAGCTCTGCCCCTCCGCGGGCCACTGGGCCTTTTCTGTCGGTGGTCACAGTTCCGCCTACCTGGCAGGCGCGGGGGGTGGGGGGCGGCTCTGCCCCTCAGCAGGCCACTGGGCCTGTTCTGTGGGTGGTCACAGTTCCCTCTACCTTGCCGGCGCAGGGGGAGGGGGCGGCTCTGCCTCTCAACAGGCCGCTGCTCCTCTTCTGCCGGTGGGTCGCAGGCCCGCCTACCTTGCAGGAGTGATTGGAAGCTCTGTCCCGCCGCGGACCACTGGGCCTTTTCTGTCGGTGGTCACCGTTCCACCTGCCTGGCAGGCGCGGGGTGTGGGGGGCGGCTCTGCCCCTCAGCAGGCCGCCGGGCCTGCTCTGTGTGTGGTCACAGTTCCCTCTACCTTGCCGGCACAGGGGGAGGGGGCGGCTCTGCCTCTCAGCAGGCCGCTGCTCCTCTTCTGCCGGTGGGTCGCAGGCCCGCCTACCTTGCAGGAGTGATTGGAAGCTCTGTCCCGCCGCGGGCCACTGGGCCTTTTCTGTCGGTGGTCACAGTTCCCCTACCTGGCAGGCGCGGGGGGTGTGGGCCTGCTCTGTGCGTGGTCACAGTTCCCTCTACTTTGCCGGCGCAGGGGGAGGGGGTGGCTCAGCCTCTCAGCAGGCCGCTGCTCCTCTTCTGCAGGTGGGTCGCAGGCCCGCCTACCTTGCAGGAGTGATTGGAAGCTCTGTCCCGCCGCGGGCCACTGGGCCTTTTCTGTCGGTGGTCACCGTTCCACCTACCTGGCAGGCGGGGGGGTGGGTGGGGCGTGGCTCTGCCCCTCAGCAGGCCGCTGGGCCTGCTCTGTGAGTGGTCACAGTTCCCTCTACCTTGCCGGTGCAGGGGGAGGGGGCGGCTCTGCCTCTCAGCAGGCCGCTGCTCCTCTTCTGCAGGTGGGTCGCAGGCCCGCCTACCTTGCAGGAGTGATTGGAAGCTCTGTCCCGCCGCGGGCCACTCCCAACCCCTTCTTTTTGCCAGTGTTCTTCTGATGGACACTCAGGCTAATTGCATATCATTTGAATAATGCTGCAGAAAGCTTGGGAGAGCAGGTATGGGTTCAACATACTGACTTTATTCCCATGGGTTGTAATAGGTCTGCTGGACCACGGGTGTTTTAATCAACTTTTTTTTCCACTTCTTTGAATTTTTTGGTTACCTCTGCCCAGCGCTCTCTTCCAAGGCGCGGCCCTGCGCCGCGCAGTCCTGGGGCTCGAGCAGCAGCCTCTTTTCTTTTTTTAATATGAGTCAGTGTCTTGCTAAGTTGCTTAGTGTCTCACTAAGTTCCTGAGGCTGGCTTTGAACTTGCAATCCTTCTGCCTCAGCCTCCTGTGCTCCTGGGATTACAGATGTGTGCTATCATACCCAGTTTATTTCTGTAAGATTAAAGGAAGTACTCTTACCTGAGCTTTTGCTTTCACTTTGCATAGGCATGATTCCCTGACCATCCTGGCCCACAATAACCCTATGGAATTAGGTAAAGCCAATATGTAAAGAGCCTGATAGAGGCACAAAGCATCAAATTTTCCTCATTTTTTTCCACAACAAACCTGCATATTAGGGATCATTTCTACGTTACAGAGATGAAAATAGGGTTCCAAGAGGATAAATGAATTGTCAAAGATTTATACAGCCAGAAAAAGACAGGAATGCTAGCTCTGCCTTGAAATGGCTATCCACCTAGAAAACCTATGTTCTTTATTCTGTACCACAATTCATATAAGAACTATCACCACTTTTAGAATCTAGCCATGTGTTTAGAACTAGATCATTCACAATATTTTGTTGTTCCCTACCTCATTAAATTACCAGAGCTTAGGAATATAAGATGCCCTTAAAGATCATCTCCTACAATCTTCCATCAGGTACTTGAAATCTCAGTTAAATGTTTGTTTGGATTTTATTTTAATACATGCAAGGACAAATAGCTCACTGCCTTCAACAAATGTAGCCCAATCAAACTGAAACCTTCCTCCCTGTAATTTCCAATCATTGGTCCTATATTTTTAACCTCTTGAGACATAGAACATGTCCAATTCCTCTCTTAGCTCTTCATCTACCCATCCATCTATTTATTGATTTAATATAAATTCATTATATATCTAGGATGGGCCATTCTTGGCAATAGAACATAGAAATGGTTACGTGAAAATCCTTCTCTTAAGTTTATGGCCAAGTGAAGGAGACTGGAAAGTATATAGACAGAACTCTGAGATCAAAGCTGATATGAGGAAACAGGGGAGAGTGTCAGAATACAGTAGTAAGGGTATGTCAGGGAAGGTTTCCCAGTGGAGGTAATAGTTGAGATGCACCTTGAAGAATGGATGGGAATTTTACTGGTAAAGAATGGGAATAAGAAAGAGCTTATACTAAGTATGACATCTCTGGGAGCTATAAATAGCTTAGATTGGCTACATCAAATGTGTGATGGAATGGGAAGCAGTGAGAAATAAAGACTAAGAAATAATTTCGGTCTTACTCATGATAAGCCATAAGCCACATGCTAAAAATAGTTGACACGTTGGGCTAAAAGATATAAGGAAATGGCGATGGGTTTAATGGGTTTTAAACTGGAGAATACATGATCAGATATGCATGTTAGATATACCCTTCTGGCTGCCGGTATGGTAAATATATCAAAAATAACATGACTAGACAAATTAGTCAGTCACAAAGCCCTAGTTAGTACAGGCAAGAGAAAATGAATATTTAGAAGGGATTGGAGAGGATTTGGTGCCTGCTAAGAGATAAGGGATGATAAAAAGAAGCATCTGGAATGATTTCCAGATTCTGTGTAGGCTAACATTACTGGGAGGGAATGGGATGGGAAATGTGAAAGGAGAAAATGGATATTGGGGGATAGGAACTGTTAGCCCTTCAGAAAACCAAAGAGAATATGTCACATTCTTCCAGTAAAGGCTTCAAATATGTGAGCCATTATGACTCCTAGCCAAGTTTTCTGCTTCTTTTTTCTGTAGCCATTTTTTTACATCACAATGTCTAGTCCTCTTATTAATATGCTTCCTAAACAGTGTGTGCTGTGGCAGGGAATGCAATAAAATAGTCCTTTTTCTAACCACCTGGAGATAAGAAATGAGGAGTTTCTAATCTTTTCTTCACTTAACTGATTTTTGTAAACTCTGGCAAGGTTCTCCAAGTTTCAATTTTCTCACCTTTATAATAAGGGATGTTGTATTCAGTGGTTTCTAAGGGCTTTTCCCAAGAACACTTTCAGAGTCTTTATCTTACAATGTATCCCTTGGTCCCTCTGTTCTTCTCCCTTCTTCCAGCAAGTGAAACTTGGCAGCCCTGATTACATAGACTGTGACCGAGAAAAAGTTCTGGAAGATTTTCTAAAGAGAATTGAATGCTATGAGGTCAACTATCAACCCTTGGATGATGAATTGGACAGGTAAGAGCCCAACATCCCAAAGTTAAGACCTGGATCCTTAGTGTAGTTTTGATGTCCTTATATGGAAACATCCTCCTTCCCTGGGCCTCCAATCTCTCTATTTTTAACATCAGGGGAACAACTTGATGATCTGTCTTCATGGCAGTGTGAGGTATTCATGAGATGACTGAAATAGTGCCTTCCTGAGTAATATGGACAGATCAGAACCTTTATTTCTGAAAACAAATGCCTCCTTCCCTTGGGTGTTTGCTACTATTATTGTAAAAGTATTCTTCACACTCAATAATACTTCAGTTTTCAAACATGTTCCACTTCTTTCTTTCATTGAATCCCACACAGAAGCCCTGTAAAGGAGACTGATAAATATCATCATAAAAATTTTTAAGAAGAGGAAATTGAATTCTTAGAGGATTGAAACTACTTTCCCAAGCTCCCAACACAAGTGAGGGGTAGAACTAGGACTCTAACTATATATTCTATCTTCTTATCATGTCTCTTCTCACAACACTCACATACCTCTTTAATCAGCAATCATTTGGACCCTTTTGGGCTGTGGTGTATGTAGAGATTATAAACAGGGGGAATAGAAATGGGTTCTATTCTCAAAAAGCTTCCATAATATGTTGACATATGGGAATATCCATGAAAAATAATATATTTTCCATCGTAATACTAGCTAAAGATAGGAGAGGTATTAACTGCCAGTCCATAAGAGATATGAGTTTAGATGTAAATTGTTCCCAGAACCCTGCTTTCTTTCAAAATTGATTAAAATGGGAAAGGATCCTGTTCACCTACATTCTTTGAGGCTCAAGTGTAAATTGTAAAGAGGACATAAATAATCTTCACCACCCTAAGAAGTTTACATAACATTCTTTCAGCTTTACCCAACTGAAGTACTAAGAAATGAGCATTGTTATTACTCCACTCCTTAGAAGGGAAAACTGAGGCCTAGATCAGGTTAAAGGTTTACCTGAGATAATACAATGAGTCAGCAGCAGAGCATAAACTGAAACCCATATTCCCAAACTTCCAGCTGGTTTTTCCTTTCTTATATCCCTATAACATAAAAAAAAGTCAGATGGGGGAGTTGACAGTGCAAGGACCATGGCCTTTATGTGCATTTTCACAGCTTTGCTTCATTCAACTTCGGTATGTATGTGCTAGAATGTGGCTCTGTATGCTCTGAGGAAAGTATAAACTTTTCAAATTTCCACAAACGTCCCATGTAGACTAAAAGCATATGGTTTTAGGAGGTTAAAGAAGGGAGGCTGAAGTGAAAGAATGGCATCAAGAAAGCCCCCAGCTCTGGGTCTAGACTACTACAAGTGCTCTGTTATTTTTTGACGTATTGGTTTGGGCCTAAAGAACTAAAGACGACATATATAGTAGGCCAGATTATTTCATTATATTTCCATCAATGAACATTTATAGTTTGTGCATTAAGGACGGCCTTAGCTGTGCCTAAGGAACTCCAAGAAGAAAGGGATATCTCTGCTTTGATAGAATTTCCAGTTTGTTGGAGAGGACAGTCTATACACAGTTGGTCACAATTTTGGGGACAGAAAACCAAGTGATGTTTGGAGGATGGTTCCGCAGAGGAGGAAACCTTGTCGAACTTGCAGGAAGAGATCTAGAAAAGCTGGGTTGCCCAATAGACAGACTAAACATGTGCTTAGAGTACTGGCAAGGTGGGGGCTTCCAAAAATAAGAAAACTATCCTAAAAAATTTCATACTTAATATAAAAACAGCATCAAGGTAGTCAAATGGAAAAACATAAAATCAGAATTTGGTAGGACCTACTTATATTATCATAAGTTTATAATTTTTATTTTAAATTACACATGGTGGGGGATAGGAATGAGCTACTGTAATACTTTTGGTGTTGAGCACTTCTAAATGATTTTACATGACCCTGGGCTCAAAGGTGACTTTCTGTAGAGAGTTATGTACTGATTATTGAAGGATGGATGCATAGGAGCTCAACGAGGGAAATCTGGCAAGGGACATCTTTTTAAGCAAGAACAGCACTTTGTAATGGTCCAGTTAGAAATCTGAGTAAGAGGAGAGAAGTACAGAGGGATATTCCAAGGGTACAACAAAGACATGAAGATAAGAATGAAACAAAGAAGCTATGGGTACAGCTTGGTAACATGAGGTAAGGTCAGCTGGGGCTCATGTGTGAAGGCACATAAAATGTCAGACATAGCTGAGTGATTTGGAAGTTCTCCTAGAGACATGCTGTACCTAGTGTTAGGAACAGAGAATAACTAGGAAACAATGTTACATCAGATATTTTCTACTCCTAGGCTCTAAGGATCCTAGGAGAGATGATTAGAAAGAGGACCATTCTAGAGTTAAAGCCCAAGTCTACTTCCTAAGGTGACCTTAGGCAAATAGCTTTATCTTTGTGTATTTCACAGAGATAATGATCTCTTCTCTGTATGACAGTCATAAGGATTCATGCACCTTAAAATCTCCGATCCCTGCCAGATGCACGGAAAATTTCAACAAATCCAAGTGCTCTGTGGGAATCATTGGACATGGATCATAGGTCTGGGCATAATGAGTGGGTGTAGACATAAAGGACTAGGGAGATCAAGGGGAAAGTTTCCTGAATTAAACTCCTCAATGACTTTGGGCTAGTACAGATATTTCAGTTCACTTGATTTTCTTACTGTGCAACCAGTGTTGGTGGCATAGCTCCAAAGCCCAGCTTCCCACACCTGAGGAATCTCTCTGAACTCCTTACAATCTAACAATCAAAGGATTAATGACTGGTACATCAGTGGCCTCAGAAGTCTTGCTCCATGGTTCTAATCTTCTGATTAGTCAGTATCTCCAACTTATTCCTCAGCTCCTCCACAGATAAGTGGTTGAGGAGCTTGGAGCAGGGACCACAGGTTCTCCAGTGATGTTGTGGACCACCTCTATATCCCTATGCCCCAGTGCTTGGCACACCTTCCAGTGAGTATTTGTGAAATGAATGATGAACATTGATTACATATTTCCAAGTATATGTTCCTGACTGGCCTAAGAGTTCCCAAAGGGCAGATGCTGGGTCCCACCCCAAACACAGTGCCTAGAACAGAGGAGGGTGTTTGTAGACTGCATGGCAAATAGGGAAAACACCCAGTCTAACTCCATTTTCTGAGTGTGGAGAGATAAACAGGCACATGCACACCCAGATGTAGAATATAAAGTAAACTGTATCATGGCAGGAATGAATCAGACATTACTTTCCTACGACCAATATAATTCTACATCATATACACCCAGAAGAATGAGAAGTTATATTCTCTATATGGATAACATGTCAAAATACATTCTACTGTAATGTATAACTAAAAAGAACAAATAAAACATTTTAAGTAGCAAAAAAAGAAACAGGGGAAGACTTCAGTTAGTATTTAAAGGGGAGGAGAAATGGACAAGACAGAAGCTGCCAATGAAATGTTGACTTCAGAGATACAGAAGATCACTCTATTTCTGATTATTGCAGCAGTGTGAATCACAGAGAAGAGAGCCCCAGCTGCTTGATTTGGGATGAGTGAAGGTAAAAATACAGCTTTGCTCAAGCTGAAACTGAGAAAAGGAGAAAGAGGGGTATGGTAGTAGGCAATAAGTCCTGTAGGATAGTCAGGAACTAAGAGTCTAGAACAGATATTCAGAACAGGGCAAACCATAGAATCTTGTTAGTTAAGAGCAGAATTGCAGAGGAAACTTGAAAGCAAGGTGTGTGGCTGGGGTTTTCTCTTGGGATCAGCCCTCCCTACCATCAGACACTGATCTTCCCTTCTACTTGTGTCTGGCCCAGCCACCTGTCCTACATCAAGATCTTCGATGTGGGCACACGCTACACGGTGAACCGAGTGCAGGACCACATCCAGAGCCGCACAGTCTACTATCTCATGAACATCCATGTCACACCACGCTCCATATACCTATGCCGGCATGGTGAGAGTGAACTCAACCTCAGAGGCCGCATCGGAGGTGACTCTGGCCTCTCACTTCGGGGCAAGCAGGTAGGGAAGGCACCATGCACTAAGATGGGCTGCCTGAGCTGTCCAGGTAGCATTGCCAGTACCTGGGTCCTGAGTAGGGGGTACCCAATGATGGGGTAGAAGCAGATTCAGGTCACTCATGCCCTTCCATACTGTCAGACACTCAGTGTTGAAATAGCAACTTAATAGCTTCCAAAGGCCAAATGCTCCTTCAATCTGGTAACTTCATTCTGACCTGCCCAAATCTGGCTGCTTCTCCATCCCATCACAATGACCACCTTTGGCCCTTGAATGACGGTCTCCTTATCTTTCTCACAACTCTGTGCCTTTGTTCATACACACCTTGCTACCTTCCTCTGTCACTCTGTCATCTGTCAATCATCATGTGCATAGACAGCTCCCTTGAGAGACCTACTTTGAGTACCCATTCTTCCCAACTCAGGGAAAATGCTGTCTTCCCTCCCCAACCCACTGCAGGAATCACACTGTCATTAATTGTCCCCACTGCTTACTGCATCTTCCTGCCTCCCCTGTTCCCTTCCAAGGCCCAACTCTTGCTCCAAGATCTGGATCTCCATGAAGCCCCCCAATAACTGTTAACTTCTTCTAGGCAGGTTGCCAAACCCTGGGCTTCATCTCTCCCTGATCTGGCCTATCTCTGACTCTCACAGGGCATGAGCGTCCTCCCTCAGTGAGGCATAATGACCACATTCTGGATGTTGGCTGCACAAAGGGATATATTTCCTGTGTGTGTGTGTGTGTGTGTGTGTGTGTGTGTACACATTTGTGAGTGTAGGAGACACACATGTGGAGATGGCTACGTGTCCAGCTAGGCTCTGGGCTGTGTGGGCAGAGCAGGGGCTAGCTCTAGTCAAAAGATTCCAGGTACAAGTAGTGCCTCAGGGCAGAGTGACACTTCCAGTGGCCTCTGTCTTTGCTCTGAGGAGCATAAGTGGGTGTCTGATCAAAGCTTACCTCATGGTCCAATTGTCTGGGATTTTTAGCACAGGTATTGCTTGCTGGGAGGATTCACTTCGGCTGAAACAACTGGGAAATAAAGTGCAGGAGGGAGATTCATTGTTATGCACAGTCATGGCGCCATCTGTTTCCACATGTGTGGCCTGACTTAGTTTTAAAAACAGGTCTTTGGGGTGACCAGTACCATCACCAGTTTATAGATGAGAAAGATGAGATTCAGAGAGGAGCAAAGAGGTCCCCCAGGTCGCAGGTCCCACAGCTGATACAAGACAAAGCAAAGACTGAAGACCGGGCCTTTCTGCTTGATTTCAACATCCCTGCTGGAGATATGGGAGGTGTCCCAGGTACACTGTTGCCCCAGAAGGCCTGGACTTCGGGGCTCTTTTTATTTTATTTTTTTACCTCCAGACTGGCAGCCTCCCATTGAGGTAGACTTTGATCTGACACTCACTTCTTGTGCTCCTCAGAGCAAAGATAGAGGCCACTGGAGGTATCACCCTGCCTGGATGTAGCACCCTCCCCTGTGGCACTACCTGTACCTGGAGTCTCTTGACGGGAGCTAGGCCTGCCCTACCCACACACCCAGAACCCAGATGGACACATGGCCATCTCCATCTGTGTGTCTCCTGCACTCACAATCACACACAAACACACACACACACACACACACACACACACACACACCAGGCCCATCCTGCACTGTTATGGGCACAGTGCACCAGGTCTGGTTTAAAAGTACTTTCTCAACAACTATAATCCCATCACTGTAACTCTCACTTATGCAGCACCTACTGCATCTCAGGGAGTGGTATTGTTTCTCCTCACTTATCGTGTACACTGACTCTCACAGAAGATAGGCCTGATGATCAAATACTACTTTTAGGAAAAAAGGTCAGAGAAGGGCAGGGATGTGTCTGAGTGGCTGTGTAAAGGAGTGGGGGGTAGGGGTTAACTCATGTCTCCTACCTGCCAGGCAAGAACTTTTTTAGCTAGAGCATATTGACTGATGACACATATCCATCATTAAGTGTATATTTGTGATGCTTATATATGTAGATACAAATGTGCACTTGCACGCATTTGTGCAAATATTCCTAGAACACACCATCTATGATTAATGACACAACTCTTCACAGAAGGAAAGCTGATCTCTTGGTCTTCTGGGCTCCCACAGCCCTTTGCAGTTGCTGCCATTGTTTCCTACCATGGACTGGCTGTGTTTTGAGAATAAGAACATTCCCAGCACTTAGCAAAGGCCCCATATCCTCAATATATATGTGAATTCCCTTTATACCTAGGTACTAGAAACCCTGCTGAAGCAATAAGAATTCACAGCATCAAAGAAATGTCTCCCAAATCTTACCTCCCCATTCCAGACCACTCTCTGGGTATCTTGAACCTTACCATCTTTAAAGACTGGGAATTTGTTTCTAGTGCCTACATGGGCCTGTCTGAGAGTCTGACCACTTGAGGACAGGCTGTGTCACAGAAGTTTATACAATCTTAGGGCAAATGGTGGCCAAGGGGTAGAGCATAGGAATTGGTAGAGGTTGGTGTGAAGAGAACTTGGTCATGTGACTTGATTGTCCACAGATATGTACTCAGGCCATATAGAAACATAGGATGGTGCCCAAAATGGAAGGAAAAAGGAAGGAGCATTTTGGGTGGTATGCCAGCATTTGTATTCTTGTCCTGGGCTCCACAAATGTTAGAGGTGGATCTGTTTGAATGAGTGAATATCCTAGTAGGGTATTTAGTCAGTGACTGCAAACACATACAGAGAAATACATAAGTGCAAACACACATACTCTTTTCTGTTTCCTTGACCTTTAACCACATAGGAAAGAGTATGGCTCTATTTTGTTTTACACTTTGTAATTATGCATATGCTTATCAAGTACAATGTGATGTTTCAACATACATATACATTATATCTATATACTGCATATTGATCCATCCCCTCATGAATTTATCATTGATTTGTGGTGAGAAAACTCAAACTCAAAATGTTAGCTATTTTGAATTATACACATTTTATTTTTAATTAATTAATTTATTTTTTAGTTGTAATTGGACATAATACCTTTATTTTATTTTTATGTGGTGCTGAGTATCGAACCCAGCGCCCCACACATGCTACACAAGTGCTCTACAACCCCAGCCCCACAACATTTTATTTTTAATTATGGTTACTCTACTGTGAAATACAATGCTGGAACTTATTTCTCCTGTCTAACTGTAATCTTGTATTTGTTGAATAACCTCTTCCTATCTCTCCCTTCTCAAGGGTATGCCTTTTTATAAATTTGGGACATCTCCACTCTACAATTTGTGGAAGATTTGAGCTTGTTTTCATGGATACCTTATCTTTCTCACCTTTTCCCCTCATCTTTTCCTTTGCACCCCATCCCTAGTATGCCTATGCACTGGCCAACTTCATTCAGTCCCAGTGTATCAACTCCCTGAAAGTGTGGACCAGCCACATGAAGAGGACCATCCAGACAGCTGAAGCCCTGGGTGTCCCCTATGAGCAGTGGAAGGCCCTGAATGAGATTGATGCGGTGAGATGGAAGGGGTGAATCTCCTGGCAGAGTTGGGGGTTTGAGTATGGGTTTATCCCTGAGGTTGTCTTTGCTCCAGTTCTTATGGGGAACCTAATTAATTCAACAAACATTTCTTAACAATCATCTAGTGCTCAACACAATTCTATGTCTCAAGGATCCCTGGAAGGCCTCTACTTTTAGAGAGCCCAAAGGCAGACAGCAAGACTCTATATCTCAGTGTGACATAAGTTTCCGAGAGAGGAAGTACAAGGGACTGCGGAAGATCAGAAGATGAGGGTGCCCCTGACCACACATGTGAGAGAGATTTATAAGGAAAGATTCATGAAGGAAGCCAAGGATGAGAAAAGAAACATGCAAAATGGGCTTGGAGTGGAACAATAAACATAGTTCAGAGATGGGGAACTACTTATATGAAGGCTCAGAGGTGAGAAGAGACGCTAGCATGTTTAGGGAACTAAAAGAAAGAATGACAGAGATTCTGGGACAGTGATAGTGAGGTCTGGGGAGAAGGGAGATGAGTCTGGAAAAAGACCTAGGTACAGGGTCTTATAGTCCATGTTGAGGGATTTGGATCCTGCCCTAATATCGATGGGAAGCCATTAACATGGTCTAAGTCAAGGAGATTGGTCTGAATGTAATTCCCATTTTAAAAGCCCAGTCTGTACATGCATGGAGACTAGGTGAAAACAATGCCAGGATGAGCATGTAGACCAGTCAGGACAGGTGGCAAGAGGCAAAGGCATGTGGAACCAGAATAGTGGTATGAAGATGGAATGAAGAAGGACTTTGGGAATGTTTCCAACATAATAGGGTCAATGGTACTTGACGGTGTAAGGAGTAAGGAGGAGGGAGAGGTGAAGGAACCAACTCTGGTGACTAGGAAATCTCTTTCAGGGTATCCTTCTCTTACCTATGCTTTAGGTACATTGGCAATGGGTGGTACTTCACAGGTTATGGTTGTTAAGGCCCAACATAAGAGCTTCACCACAGGTGTAGATAACTTGCATGGGGTAGGTTAACATGCTAGAAATGCTTCTATAAATTTAGAAATGTATGTGTGTACATATTTCACATATACATATATAAATATAGATGTACAAAGGAACACATATTTAGAAAGGGGCTATTTAGTAAAACATACACGTGCAAATATGTAAACTTGTCATCATAAGAGTTTAGTTGATGTTGTAAAGAAGAATGAAATTATGACATTTGCTGGTAAATGGATGGTAGAATAAAGGAATAGATTTGAGAGAGATTTAGGAGGCAGAATCTCAGGAATTGGCCAGAGGGGGATGAGTAAGGAAGAAGCAAGAATTTGCAATGATGCCTAAGTTTCTGATTTATTTTCTATTATTGATTACATTATTAATGTTTAATTCCATCAATTGAGTCTTTTAAATGTACCTTGTACACCCTGTACTAGTATCTTTTACATATACTATCCCTAATATCCAAAACACTTCTACAAGGTAATTGTAATTCTCATTTCTCAAATAAGGAAAATAAAATTAAGGGGAATTAAGCATTTTGCCTAAAGTCAAGAGAGTGTCAGTGACCATTTCCACAGGCAAAAGGCTCCCAGCTTGCCTCAAAATTGAAAGTTGAAGCCAATCAGGAAGGACCTGTGTACTGAATAGGGTACACATGCTTCCATGGGCAGTGTCAGTTGGAGAAGGTCGACACTGCAGAGCTACTTATAGGTTGTGACAAGGGTTCAGTTCCACAACCCTGAGGGAAGCCTGATAAATGACCCAAAAGACAACAGAGGCCACTTTCCCACTTCAGGAAGGTTTAATTGGAATTTATATACTCAGAAGGAAACTTTAGAAACCCAACATCACTTGCCACTACCTCCAGCAGCCACCTCACTTCTGGAGATTTCTCAGCTGACTTGGAAGCTCTTCTGTGCTTCCAAAGAACTCATTACTTCCTTGGATAAAGAGATTGAAACCCATTCTAACACCATTAAGAATTTACTAGTTTTGCTCTCTGAAATTTCTGAAATACAGACACCTGCTAAATATAGACACCTGTTAAAAAATAAGGATCAGTCACTTATCTTTCTATCTAAAGTAGGGGTCGGGGTGGAGGATAGGAAATGCTATAAAATGGAAGAATATGGACTAGTGCTCACACATGTGTATTTGCATACAAAATCACAGATATCTGCCACAAATATGTTTATGATTGTACATATGAACTTCACAGACACAGGGACCTTCTTCTACCATCATGCCTATACCGCACATACATACACATGCCTAGAGATTCATATGGACACACTCATTATAGACACATGCAGCCCTATATATACCCCACATGGACACAGAGGAGCATATAATGAACATGAACATAAACATAGCACAGATACAAAACCTCAAGCATATTACTGCAAATTCACACAGGCCTCAGACACAGGAATAGAAATATACATAGAACAGAAACATCATGAAAGATACATATTCATGGATCCACGTGCTGCAGACACACTTAGATGTGCATGGATACTCATACCACAGAGACATCCACACAGGCATAACACACACACACACACACACACACACACACAAATACAATACATATGCAAGGCTTAAGTCCTTTAACAAGCATGCTGCATACATACTTGCAGATACAACCACAAATTCTTAGGGCTACATATTTATAAAAATACATAATTATATGTATATTGTATACTTATATACCTACTGAGACAATCATAGAAAAGCATCATATACTCAACCAGAACACACCCCCATCCACACACTATTGTTTTTATACTCACACAAGTACACACCATCTACACATATATATTCACATACACACCCACAAATAACAAACACAACTCCATAGCTGTGCTCACACAAGTCCCAAGTACCATATTATTGGTCTTAGAACTATGGCAAAGGCTGTCTGGATTTCACCAGGCGAATGCTTGTGTCCCCCAATACTTTCTCTTAGGGTGTCTGTGAGGAGATGACCTATGAAGAAATCCAAGAACACTACCCTGAAGAATTTGCACTACGGGACCAAGATAAATATCGTTACCGCTATCCCAAAGGAGAGGTAAGTTTTGGAGGGTGGCCTAATTCTTAGAACTCCTCCACAGCATCTCCATTCCAACTTCCAAAATTCCAGTTTCAAAACATTTTTAGAAACAGGGTAAAGCATGTTTTGCAACATCTGCCATCTTACAAGGCACACAGTGATTTGGCCATTGGCCATCAATTCGTGGCTATATGCAACAGATTCCTCTTATTAAAAAGCTACATATATGCTAGGCATGGGGGTGCATACCTGTAATCTCAGCAGTTTGAGAGATTGAAGCAAGTGGATTGGATTGCAAGTTGGAGATCAGCCTGGCAACTTAGTGAGACCCTGTCTCAAAATTTTAAAAAATAAAAAAGGGCTGGGGTTATAGCTCAGAGGTAGAGCATCCCTGGGTTCAATTCTCAATACCCCTCCACACACACAAAGCTACAATGCTTTCTCTCTACTTTTAGGAGGACCCACTTTATCCTACACTTTATCTCTGGTCACCTCACTGGAGAAACTTGAAATACTTCAACATACTCTAATTTTAAGACATTTTATTGGCAAGTGCACTACATCTCCAGTCTCTCTGGGCAGTTGGTATCATCCTAAAGGACAATAGGTACTACTTTGATCAACTTCTTTGCCATCACACAAGCCAGACCATCATTTTCCTATTTGCATATGAAATGACTACTTATTGCTTTCTATCCAACCCCCACTTAGCCAGTTCCACATATTAGAGCATTTGCTCATCACACTCCATTTCTGAAACAAACTCCTGTGAACAATTATCAGAAAACCAGGGCATCTGGGAAGACAAAACAATAGATACTCTGTTCAGTTAAAAAGAACTTTCACATTTTATCTTCATCCTCAGCAATGATAATGTAAAGTCAGGCTTAATTTGCGATCATTTTCCTTTATATATTTTGAGGCTTTGTTAAAAAGAGACATACAAAAATTTTTTGTTTTGTGTCTCTTATAAACAGCTTATAGTTGTATTTTGCTGTTTCTAATCCAAACTAAAAATGGTAGTTTCATACCTTTACTTTTATTTTAGTTACTGATTTTTTTAGTTTATTTCTATTATCTTATCATGAGCTTCCCATGCTTAATTTTTTCTCTTCTCCTGTATCCTTTAGGATTGAGTTTTTACTATATTTAAGTTATATAATATTTACTTTCTTTTAGAGGTTGTCCTTAACATATTTAAGATACTTCATCATGATTCTTTTTATTCTTGCAGATATCCTAATAAGGATATGAGGTCTAAATATTATACTTCAGAATCTCTCAATTCATTGCTATGTGTTGTTATGCAACTGACTTGAACAATTAACATTTTAATGTGTTATTAACAAAACCTACAATCAACCTCTCCACCATCACCCCAAATAATAAAAGAACTTTAAAACTCCGGATTCTCCTTCTCCTAGTTTGCATGTTGTTTTATATTTTAGTTCAACCTTGGTCTTAACCCCCAAATGAATTAGCACTGTTGTTATCACCATTGCATCTAGTTAATGTTTATTTATTTATTTATTTATTTTGTACTGGGGATTTAAACCACTGAGTTACCTCATCAGACCTTTTTTTGGAGGGGAGGGGTCTTTTTTTTTAGAACCAAAAAAAAAACCTAACCCTTTTTATTTTGGGGGGACAAGGTTGCCTAGGGCCTCAACTCACTGATACTGGCTTTGAACTTGCAATTCTCTTGCCTCAGGCTCCTGAGTTGCTAGGATTACAGGCATGTGCCACAATGTCCAGCCTGTCTATGTTTTATTCTTTTTATTTGTTTTTTTTAGTTATACATGACAGTATATTTTGACATATTTTTACAAACATGAGGTATGTCTTATTCTAATTAGGATCCCAGTCTTGTGGATGTACATAAGGTGGAGATTTGCTGTGGTGTATTCATATATGTACATGGGAAAGTCATGTTATATTCATTCAGTTTTCTCTCCTACTCTGATTCCCCTTCCCTTCCCTTCATTCCTCTTTGTTTAATTCACTCCACTGAACTTCTATTCTCCCCCGCTTGTTGTGAGTTAGCATCCATGTATCAGAGAGAACATTCGACCTTTGGTTTTGGGGGGACTGGCTTATTTCATTAGCATGGTAGTCTCCAGATCCATCTGTTTACCAGAAATGTCATAAAGTCATTCTTTTTATAGCTAAATAATATTCCATTGTGTATATCACCACATTTTATTTATCCTTTCATCTATGAAAGGGTAACTAGTTTGGTTACATGGCTTAGCTATTGTGAATCAAACTGCTATAAACATTGATGTGGCTGCATAACTGTAGTATGCTGATTTTAACTCCTTTGGATATACACCAAAGAGTGGGCTAACCAGGTCAAATGGTGGTTCCATTCCCAGTTTTTTGAGGAATCTCCATACTGCTTTCCAGAGTAGTTGCACCAATTTGCAATCTTACCAGCAATGTATGAATGTACCATTTTCCCTACATCCTTGCCAATATTTTTGTTGCCTGTGTTCCTGATAATTGCCATTCTGACAGGAGTGAGATAAAATCTCAGTAGATTTAACTACTTGTTTATGAAATCCTTTGATCATTCTTGCTGCTTGTAACCTGAAGACTGCCTTTCGAGTTCTTTTTTCCCTTCTTTCTTTGGAAGTTCCTTATTTTTTTCTAAAACTATTTGTGGGGGATGTCTTCAATCACCAATGAAACTTTGGTGTGGAATAAAACTCTAAGCTGACAGTTGATTCTCAGCATTTTGAAGATATTACCATTCTGGCTTCTAATCTAAGAAACTTGGTTAGTTTTTTTTTTCTTTTGCTGCTTTTTTAAAAAAATTGTTTTAGTTGTAGATGGACACAATGCCTTTATTTTATTAATTTATTTTTAATGTGGTGCTGAGGATTAAACCCAGTACCTCACACTTGCTAGGCAAGTGCTCTACCACTGAGCCACAACCCCAGCCCTCTTTTGCTGCTTTTAAAATCTATCTCTGTTACCTTTGAGCTTCACAATTATGGCTAGATATCAATTTCATTTTACTTATCTAAATTAGGATTCGTTGAATTTCCTGAATCTGAAAGTTGGAATTTTCATCAGTTCTAGAAAACCATCAGATATTATATCTTCCAAATTCTCTCACATTCTTTCTGTTATCTTTTTCTGAATACAGTTACATATGTTAATCTTGCCTTTATCTTTCATATCACCTAACTTTTCTTCTTAATTTTAGCTGTTTGTATATCTTTGCTGCATTCTGAGTAATTTCTTCAGCTTTCTCTTCCAAGTCACTCTTTCTTAAGTTATATAAAATGCTGTTTATACCTTCAATTTAATTTTTAATTTTTTGAGATTTGGGGGATTGAATTCAGAGTGCCACACACTGAGCAACATCCTTAGCTCTTTTTTTATTTTTTATTTTGAGATACAGTCTTGATATGTTGCTGAGGCTGGCCTTGAACTTGCAATTCTCCTGCCTCTGCTCCTGAATGTAGTACAGGCATGTACTATACCATACCTAGCTAGTTTTCAATTTTAATGATTACAGTTTTTATTTCTGAACTTCTGTTTAGTTTATTTTGAAATCTGCATCATATATTTGATACCATCTTATTTCTTACAGTCTATCATTTTATTTCTTAAAAATTCAAACATACTTATTTTATATGGTGCATCCTTTAAGTTTTTAGAATTATCTTCTTGTTTTTCTAATTATTCTTACCCATACTAGGTTATTTCCTTGTGTATTTGTGATAATTTGTTTTGGAAATCCCAGGTGGCCTGAGGTGAAAAAATCCAGAGAGAATTTCCGTTTGTTTCTTCCACGCACTCCCGGGAGTTAACAACTTGAGACCACTTTTTATTAAACTCTCATCAAAACATTTTCTAACCTACATGGGTAGTGTAATTCCATGTCACCAACCCAACTATAGGAATACTTGCAACTGTAAATTCTTATAGAAGGCATCTCCGAATTTTTTTCCACCAAAAGTCATGGAGAGACTGATACATTTTCTTGTTGCTTCCCTTTGCCCATGGATGAACTTTTTCTATTTTACATTTTACATAGGGTATAAGGTTTGCCCTTTAAGGGACTCCCAGTTATGTTAGAGTCTTAATCCCAGCTCCCCACAATGTGCACACCTAAGGCCTTATATCCTGTTTCTTTAAGGATTTAAAAACTCAAACCGCTTGGTTACTATGATTGTAAAATACACTCAGGACAGCGATAGCTTTTACACCCACTACTTATTCTTTTTACCAAGTTTTCCATTTTGGAATCCTATAGTTGAAATTACCCTTATTCTTTTGAAGTGTCAACAGTGTAATTAAAACATCTTGTAGTGGGGAGTATTATTATTGCTATTTTGCCCACTATATTGATTGCACCCATTTAACAGATGGGAAACTGAGACCCTATAAAGAAAATAAGTTACCTAAGGTCACACTGCATGGTAAACAACTCACTCAGCCCCAGAATCAAGTTTCCTGATTCCTAGGTTTGATTTCTTCCTCTCTGGGCTAATATGCCTCATCCCCCTTATCCAAAGATTTCTCTTACCTTTAGTCCTATGAGGATCTGGTTCAGCGTCTGGAGCCGGTTATAATGGAGCTAGAACGACAGGAAAATGTATTGGTGATTTGCCACCAGGCTGTCATGCGGTGCCTCTTGGCCTACTTCCTGGATAAAAGTTCAGGTAACATCTTCCTTCCTGTTCCTGATGTGGGGAACTGAATGTGATTTTATATGTACAATTGGAGGTTTATTTCTTAGTAGTTAAAAGCACAATATCTAAAACAAGGATGCCTAGATTTAGATTATTTGTAACTTTACTTATTATTCCTAACTGTACTTCCTTTGGCAAAGTACTATAACCCTTCTGGCCTTAGTTTCCTCATCTGGAAAATGGGGAGAATGATGAAATTTCATTAAACATGTGTAAATAGCTTAGAACACTTCATAATACACTGTGTGGGCCATATAAGTGTTTAGGGATATTATTAGCATTATTCCAATGTAATGTTTTCAAAGCTGACATTAACAGTCTACATCAGCCTAAAATGCTGAGTCAGTATCTCTCTGAAGCATGGTGTCCTCAGGTGATAGTGGGACCTTTCATGGCCTCATAATTCTAATTATAGGTTTTCCTAATTATAGGTTTCTGCTTTGCTAAAGGGATCATTTCACCAAGACAGTGGTTCTTCTTTCATTTTTTTTTCAAACGATAATTTATTTTAAAAAATCTAGACATGGCATCTACAGAATACCTATACACTGACAGTATACACCAAACTTGAAACTAAGGCAGGTGGCTGGGCAAGGAACTGTTGAATTACCTTCACATATAAAAGTCTATTTCTAATATAGATGCTGAAGCTTTGGCATTTCTAGGATATTTTGAGGGGGGTTGAGAGCAATGCAAAATTGTATTATATGTCTATAATATTCTGATCTTTTTTATGATGCTAGTTTCAAAAGAAAGAACACTCTGGATAAGTCATTTCCTCCACCTGGTCTTAAACTTCCTCACTGGGAATAAGCTATGGGATGTGTGATAAGGGTCCTTGCACTGCTAGATTTCTGATATGTTCACATCAGGTAGACACTACATGATTTCCTTTTTCTAGATAAGGAAATAAAGGCCTAGAGAGGTGAGGTAGCTTGCCAAATGTCATAGGGTTACACAGTGGCAGAGATCAGAGTTGATCCAAGGTGTATGACAGAGGCCCTTCCCTTTCAAATGAGCACAAAGTATGTGAGGAACATATGCACCTCCCTCTTTCTCTACTTCTACCCACTTTCACACATAGGCCATGCCAGCTGCTTGCATCTGCCCTAGGAGCCAGGTTGGGCAGGGCTGGGCAGATAGTCTTTCTCCTGTTATTCAGGTGAGTGATGGGACAAGACCCAGAGAGATGATATGGCAAGGAGTGCAGACCCACAGAACTATAGGGCTGTGACAGCTTCAGGTACACCCAATCCAATCCTGTCCTATAATATGGGGACAACAAGGACCAGAGAGAGAAGTGGCTGGGTCAAGGTCACTGGTTGAGGTAGTAGCAGAGCTGAGTCATAGACCTTAGTCAAGTTGCCTTCCCTTCTTTGAGTCTGTTTCCTCATGTAGACAATGAGGGTGAACAGGACCACAGAACATTGGTGAGGGTGCAGTGAGATCATCCACAACAGCCTTTGGCCCAGGGGCTGCCAAAAATGATAAGGAGAAGCAGGATGAATGCCCAGGACAATTCCTAATGTCTCAGGAGTTTGGGAAGGACGTAGCAGGCCTTGAAAGCCTAGAATGGGCCTAAGGGATGGAAAGCCACGACCATGTTCCAGCTAAATGAAAGGAGGTAGGGAACCGTCTGTATTGCATCCTGGGGTTTTGGGAGGGTGGGTATCAGGAAAAAGTGCCCAGCAAGTGGGTATGTTGCCCCCAGGATGCTGTGAGCCCCTCTCTGGCAGCAGCTGCAGACTGCAGGAGCAGAGCAAGCTCTTGTACTCAAAGGGTCCTGGTTTTGAGTTCTTACACTGCCATATTCTGGCTGTGTGACCTCAGACTAGCACCTTTCCTCTAAAGCCCCAGTGTCCTAATCCATGGGCTGGGCCTAATCACTCCTCCTCTCAGGACTACCTGATTAATGGAAATATAGGCCCAGAAAGGAAATTGTACATAAATATCCAAAACAACTTTCTGCATAATAGTAACTGGAAATGAGTGAATCAATATTTGTCCATGAACAAGTGTGATAATAGAAGATATCAGGCCTAGGCTGAGGAAAAGGCTGTGGGAGAGGTAAGTGCCATATGCACCTCTGCCACATTGGATGGTCACAGAAAATACTTGCCAATGGGAATTGTGAGCCTTTGTGGTGGGAGGTCTGTGGATAGTTGCCTGGGCTGGGCTGGAGTGAGGCCTGTCTTGATTTCCTATTGTCACTGAGCATGAGGAGGTGGCCATTTCTGCATGGCCTGCCCAACTCTCCTGTGGGACACATAGTATGCCTGTTTTTCAAAGGCTATCCTTCCTTCCTACTTCTAGGCCAGCCTAGCTGCTCCCTTTCTTCCTGTGTAGATTGCTCTGAGTACTGTCCTTTGCAGAATGTGAGGCGTGCACCCATGGTGAGCCCCACCTGAGGAAGGGGAAGTGAAAGGGGGAGCATTGAGAAAGCCTGGTGGCCAGAGAGGTGGTGTCCTGCCCAGTACTGTCTCTGAGGTCTGCTTCCTACTCCTCTCCTTTCCAGATGAGCTTCCCTATCTCAAGTGTCCTCTGCACACAGTGCTCAAACTCACACCTGTGGCTTATGGTGAGTGCCTCATCCTCAGCTAAGCAAAGGTACATAGAGGCCATGAGCATGCCTCTACTGCCTACCATTTGCCCTGAAGAGTCCAGGGAGTGGGCCCCTGGTTGGTGGTTGGACATTCTGCTGGAGGCGGGACTGGTGGTAGGTAACATAATAGGGAAGAACCAGGATGGTTTCTAAATTCCAGGTCTGCCTCCAGTTTTCTGTCTCTGCCAAGCACTGAGCATAGAACACTAAACTGTAGAAGGCCAGAGGGGGTCCCCAAAAGGAACAAAAGTAAAGTTGACCAGTCTGGGTAGTTGATATTCTGTATTGGGACATTAGTTAGCTATGAAAGGTTCATGAGGAGGGAGAAGACAGAATCAAATCTGGTTGGGGGAGTGAGAAGAAACAATGCCCTACTGAAGCCTGCAGTAGGGATGTAGCCTACCCATAGGAATGGATCTAAAGGGACTTCTATAAGCATTGGGCCTCTTCTGCCAGCCCCAGGCTCCACTGATGCATGTTCCTCCTTCTTCAGGTTCCCTTGAACTCCTTGTGATCTCCACTCCTCTAGTGTTGCCATAGCCACATTGCCCTCAAAATAAACTTTTCTTGGGCCTAATTGCCTAAGGGAGTGGCCCAGGACTATTTCACCTCCACTGCACCTAGCATAACTTGGAGGATCCACAGAGCTCCATCCTTCGTACATAGATTAGATCACTGTCTCACTGGCCAAAAAGAGTTTGGGGAGGCCATACAGATCTGCTCTCTTCTCTTTCCCCATGTTCAAATGAGCATTGGAAGTCAAGAGAACTTAGGGAAAGAGCTGGGATGATGCCCTATTGGCAGCCTCTTTCTTATGTGGCATCTTCCCAACATATCACATATCTCATCTGAATTCTATTCCCTACCAGCAGATACAATCTGTATACAATATGGAGCTGGGGTATGAGTGATAATGGGGGGGTAGGAATGAAACTTTAGGAAAGACTTGTGCTCACCTTGGGGGCTTACAGACACATGGGTTATTCTTTTCTGAGGCTGCAAAGTGGAGTCCATCTACCTGAATGTGGAGGCTGTGAACACACACCGAGAGAAGCCTGAGGTAGGTAGATTCCACACCCAAGCCCATGTGGACACAGCACATGGTGAAAGCACCCTCCCAGATCCTGGGTGTTTCACATCACCAGAAGGAAAAAATCCAGAAATGTAGGAAATACAGCCAAGACCTAAGACACCTAGACAATCCCTGCCCAAAAGACCTTACACTGAGATTCACCCCCCAGGCCTTCCTAAGAAGAGGGTCAGGACTCAGAGCTGGTTGAAAGAGGGGAATCTGACAGTAAGGACAAGAGGCAGGGGAGGTCCTAGGGCCCCACACTGCTGTCTCCTTCTTTCTTATTAACCCTGGGCACTCTCTTCTCAGAATGTGGACATTTCCCGGGAACCCGAGGAAGCCCTGGACACTGTCCCTGCCCATTATTGAGATCTTTCTGAGATGTCAAACTGCTTCGGTCCTATCTTCCACCTTTAGGAACTGCTGTCCTTGCTATTCTCCTATTTTGAGAAGATTGTGGCTTTGGCCTCACTGGGAGAAGAAATCCTCAGCAGCTCCCAAACAGGTCTCAGTTCCTAGCTACTACCAAGGAGCAACCTAGCTCTGGATGAGGCTCTTTCTTAATTCCTATTCTCTGATCAATGAAGACTTCTCTTACTGCCTATAGGAGGACAGGAGAAGGTCATAGGGAGACTTCTCCCATTGTTTTCGAGATTCTGATCCTGACCCAGTTCTGGTGTTGTGGATGTGGAATGGGTGAGGAGTTCCTGAGAGTTTGGGGTAGTACCTGCAAAGATGGGGGAGAAGATAGGTCCTTGTGAGTGCTGGTGGAGCTTGTTCCTTGGTGGTTGATGTAAATGGGGGCAGGACACCTTTATCCCTATTTTCAGAGAAGAATCTGGCACTTGGGCAAGTGATCATCTTCTCTAACTCTTGTTGCCATCCTGAGTGTTTTCTGTCCATGTGAATGACTGACCATCACACAGGCCTCACACTCTGATCCCCTCAACTCCAGTGATCAACACCCTATCATCCCATGGATCTTGGCATCATCTCCTCGGTCTGACCTTGAGTTCAAGCATCCCACTCTCATTCATGAGTCTTCACAACTCTGTCATTCATAGGGTCCCTAATAGCACACCTCCACACAGTAGGCATACATGTGGTATTTCTTAATGGGCAGTACTTGTACATCAAGAGTATAGTCCTTTGACTTCCCCATTATCTCCCAACCCATCAGTCTTCTGCCTCAGTTTTCTTCCATCCCTAACCAGCTTGGGTCCTATGGTCTGCCTCTTAAGTTACTATCTATACATCAACTATGAGACAAGCACCAAGTGACCCAGTGGTAAAAAGTCTTCAAAAGACTTTATTCACACACTTGCTGCCTTTGTTCTCTTGTTCTTTCATCATAACCACCCAATGAGATCCAAACCCTAAATAATTCATACCTCCATTTTTGTTGAGACCTACTACAGGTTGTAGATCACTGCTTAAAATGATGATGATCTATATTCATCTGCTTCCATACGCCTAAATCCTGTTCAATAGTCATGTTCTATTTTCTGGTACCTTATCCCACCCCACCCTCTTGGACTACTTCTGTCAATTCCTGACTCTTCCATCTACCTTCTGGCCCTCTCTATTGGTTTTGGTGTCATAGTCTTTACAATATGCTTAAGACTTTCCTAATCCAGGAAAACTGTCCCTTGTTCCCATGTTTACCCCTAGTTGCCCCCCCTTCTGTCCCTCCATTCTTACAGATAATTCAAAACGAATCTGTACTTACACTCTAGAACTCTTTCTCTTTGCATTCTGCTTTTGGCTTCCCCCCTTCGTATTTTTTTCAAGCTATTATCCTCGGGTTTGCCATGCTTTCCTAGGCTTCCCCCCACTGAAGAAATACCTGCCTTTTAGCCTGAAGCTGGACCCCACATTCCCAAAAGAGCTATGCTGATCTCTAGCTCTTCTACAAACCCAAAGTGTCACTCACAATTACCTAAGCAAATTAAAAGAAAAAAACTCCAATTCATTTTGCAAATTTAATAACTCTAATACCAAAATATGACAGCACACAGAAAGCAAACAAGAAAGCAAGAACAGCGAACAGATTTTTTTCAAAGCATGTCACCCTCAGCTGATTGGTAGTAGCTGCTTAGGACTGCTGTGTGGACAAAGATTCCAAGGCTGTACCTTGGCTCCATGGGAAAGACTGCTGCAATTTATTAGTGGTGTCTGTAAACATGGGGAATAAACCTGAAAATGAAACACCAAAAACATTTTAGGACCAAATATACTGTTTTCTCATACTTCCTTCATTGCCTTCATCTTCCCACTCAGCCCCCCTCCCTCATGGTTTCTTCTAAATATAATATCCCAAATATTATACCCAACCCCATGGACTCTGGCTATGGAAATATGGCATTCACCTGAAACTTCATTAGCCGTAGGAGAAGCCACAGGCACCAAGGCTATTAGGTCCACCACCAAAGCCAGAACCGGTGCTCGGTCCACCGCCGAATCCAGCACTGCTGCTTGGTCCACCACCGAAGCCAGCACTGCTGCTTGGTCCACCGAAGCCTGTACTGGTGCCCAGTCCACCACCGAAGCCAGCTCCGGTGCTCGGTCCGCCAAAGCCAGCTCCGGTGCTCAGTCCACCACCAAAGCCACCAGTGCTTGGCCCACTGCAGAAGCCAGCACCAGTGCTCGGTCCACTATTGAAGCCAACAATAGAAGTGGGTCCACTATTGAAGCTGGTGCCGGTGCTGGGTTCGCCAGTAAAGCCAGTGCTGGTGTTGGAACCACTGCCAAAGCCAATGATGGTACTCAGTCCTCTGTCAAAGCTGGCATTAGGCCCACCGCCAAAGCCATCGCTGGTGCTGAGGCCACCACTAAAACCCACACCAGTGCCAAGTGTGCTGCCAAAACCAGCATTGGTACCCAGTGCACTACCAAAGCCATCACTGGTGACTAGTTCGCCACCAAAGCCAGTGCTGGTGCCCAGTCCGCCACTGAAGCCAGCACTGGTACCTAATCCACCACCAAAGCCAGTGCCGGTGCCTAGTCCACCATCAAAGTCAGTGCCAGTGCCTAGTCCGCCACCGAAGCCAGCGCTGGTGCTTAGTCCGCCACCAAAGTCAGCACTGGTACCTAGGCCACCATCGAAGCCGGAGCCACTGCCTAGGCCGCCACCGAAGCCAGTACTGGTGCCTAGGTTGCCACCGAAGCCAGCACTGGTGCTCAGTCCACCTCCAAATCCAGCACTGGTGCTTAACCCATTACCAAAGCTGAAACCGGCACTGGTGCTGGGTCCATCACTAAAACTGGCACTGGTGGCACCACTAAAGCAGGCACTGGTGCTAGGAGAGCCACCAAAGCATAGGTTGGTGTTAGATGCACTGCCAAAGCAGAGGCTGGTGCTGGGAGCTCCACCAAAACAGAGGCTGGTGCTGTGAGCACCACCAAAGCTGACGCTGGTGCTGGGAGCACTGCCAAAGCCAATGCTGTTGCTGTGAGTACTGCCAAAGTCAGTAGTGGTACTAAGTGCCCCACTGAAGCCAGCACTGGTGCTGAATGCACCACCAAAGCCAGGGTTGGTGCTTGGTGCACCACTGAAGCCAGCACTAGTACTGACAGCACCATCAAAGCCAGCACTGGTACTCATGGCATTGCCAAAGCCGGCACTGCTGCTGAGTGCACCTCCAAAGCCGGCACTGGTGCTGATGACACTGCCAAAGCCGGCACTGCTATTGAGTGTACTGCCAAAGCCAGTATTGGTGCTGATGGCACCACCAAAGCCAGCACTGGTGCCAATGGCACTGCTGAAGCTGGCATTGCTGTTGAGTGCACCACTGAAGCTGGAGCTGGTGCTGATGGCACTGCCAAAGCCAGCACTGCTGTTGAGTGCACTGCCAAAGTTGGCACTGGTGCTGATGGCATCACCAAAGCCGGCACTGGTGCTGATGGCACCGCCAAAGCCAGCACTGCTATTAAGTGCACCACCAAAGCTGGCACTGGTACTAGGAGAGCCACCAAAGCAGACACTGGTGCTTAGTGTACCTCCAAAGTCAGGACTGGTGATAGAAGAGCCACCAAAGGAGACACTGGTGCTTAGTGTACCACCAAAACCAGTGCTGGTGCTAGGAGAGCCACCGAAACAGATACTAGTACTGAGTGTGCCACCAAAGCTGGAACCAGAACTTGGAGAGCCACCAAAACATACACTGGTGCTAAGTGTGCCTCCAAAGCCAGTGCTGGTGCTAAGTGCGCCAGTGAAGACAGTGCTTGTGGTGGGTGTACTGCCAAAGCTGGTGCTAGTGCTAAGTGCACTGCTAAAGCCAGCTGTGGTGCTGCTGAGCGTGCCTCCAAAGCCAGAGCTGGCTCCACCACTGAAACTGGCACTTGTACAAGGTGCACCACCAAAACTGATGCTGGCTCCACCACTGTAACTAGTGCCGGTGCCAGGTGCACCACCAAAGCTAATGCTGGCTCCCCCACTAAAGCTGGTGCCGATGCTGGGTGCACCACCAAAGCTAATGCAGGCTCCTCCACTAAAGCTAGTGCTTGTGCTGGGTGCACCACCAAAACTAATGCTGGCTGTGCTGCTGAAACTAGTGCTAGTGCTGGGTGCACCACCAAAGCTAATGCTGGCTCCTCCACTGAAACTAGTAGTAGTGTTAGGTGTGCCACCAAAGCTAATGCTGGCTGTGCTGCAGAAGCTGGCACTGGTACTGGGTGCACCACCAAAGCTAATGCTGGCTCCACCGCTGAAACTAGTGTTAGTGCTGGGTGCACCACCAAAGCTAATGCTGGCTGCACTGCTGAAACTGGCACTGGTACTGGATGTGCCACCAAAGCTAATGCTGGCTGCATTGCTGAAGCTAGCACTGGTGCTGGGTGCACCTCCGAAGGTAATACCAGCTCCACCACCAAAGCCATCACTGGGGCCGGGTGCACCATTAAAGCTAATACTAGCACCATCACTGAAACCACCCCTGGTGCTAGTTCCTCGGTTGAAGTTGACATTGGTGGTGGCATCTGCATTTTCTTGGGCTCTCGCCTCAATTTCAAATGAAAATCTGCTCCAGGCCTGAGCATCATCACCTAATTCTTCCCTTGTTAGGCAGTCGATATCCATGTCATCCCAATTCCAAGGCCCAGCCACAGCTTCCTCTCCAATCCCCATTTGGGCTCTTGCCTCAGCCCTGGCCTCAGCCTCAGCCACAGCCACAGCTGCAGCTTGGACTTCCATCTCCACTGCCTCCCGATACTGAGCAGCCCAGTCTTTGGGGTCTTTCTTCTGCACCTTAAATGGAAATAATAATCATTATAAAGAAAAGAACCTTTGTAATGATATGTGAAGCACCTACTAAGAGCTTTGGATAAAATTAAGAGCATTAATTTTTAAAAATTCTTATTAAGGCTCTGTCATGGGTCAGTCCTGGGATCTAATTTCAGCTCTGATAACTTAGGAACAATAAAATTATGGACAAGTTATTTAACTTTATTGAACCCAAGTGTCTTCATTCATAATATGGGAAATGACAGTATGCCCAGTGTGACTGTTTGGGGAGATAGGGCTGTTACAGAGGTAATTTATAGTTAGTTAATAAGGTCTTAAGGGTGGGGCCCTCATCCAATAGGATTAGTGTCCTTGTAAGAAGGGTCACTGCAAGAAGGCAGCTTTTTCTAAGCCAGGAAGAGAGCCCTCACCAGAAACCAACTGTGCAGGACCTTGATCTGGGATTCTCAGCCTCCATAACTGTGAGAAAACAAATTTCTGTTTTTAAACCACTCAATTTATGATATTTTGTTATAGAAGCCTGAACTAATTAATACAAAGCATAGGAATGAATAAAACAATGTAAACTATATTTCCAGCAACATTCTGGGCTATTAATGAGGCTTCATATATTTACATATAAACTGCAGGTTGTTCTGTACCTGTCTATTACTACACACAGGCTTTGTCAGCCAGAGACATGCCATTCCCTTAACATGCCAAATCAGGCAGCTATGTTACCTTGCATGCAAACTTGAGGACTTTCATCTTGCTAGTCTCATGGTAAGAGCGCAGGCCCCAGAAGAACTCATACTCAGGTGGTCTGCTGTTGGGGACCCTCTTATACTCCAGGTACCTTGGAAAGGAAACAAATCTTACTTCTAGCCAAGCAAACCTGTTGTTTAACCACTAGGTCTCATATGACAACCTCTTCTACACAAATGCTAAATAGCCCCTACAGAGGTATTTCCAAGACTCTCCAGCCCAAGATTCATTCCCACACATAGTTCATGGTCTTGGCCTTCCAAGACCATTTCCCAATGACCCTGTGCAAAGGCACCTGGGGTATATATATATAGGGCATGATGTCACAGGAAGGCCAATGTATCCTGCCACCTGTGAGGAGTAAACCCAGATTGCTGTTGGGTGTGTTGTAAACAGAGAAGCCATTCTTCAGGCCCCCTGCTCTGAGCACACCCCATTGCAAGGGCATTGTGTTAGTCTGTTCCTAGTCCTGGATATGTCCCTCCATGGGAATTTCAGACAGGACTCATTTTTAGAACACAAGATGCTCATCCCTCTAAAGACAGCATCAAGAAGGCACTGACTAAACACTTTCTGAACTAGACTAGCACCCCCAGAACACATCAGGGTCAAATAAAACCCCCAAACACCACTTACTTTTGCTTTACAAATTCATCTGTGATGAGCTTCCTCACTTCCCCAAAAAGTGAATGTCTCACCCTGGCAATGGGAAAAATAACCCATGAACACAGACCAAAACTGCCCAGATTAGTGCAGAGGCATTTCCCAACTGGAAGGAAACCTCTCTAGCACATGGGGCAGTCTCAACGAAGAGAAGAAAGTAGTGAGCACATAGCCACTAGAAGAAGCAAGCAGCCGGAGGCCAGATGGCTCTTTCTCAGGGATCCCTGAAGGTTTATCTTACATCTCAGCTCAGAACAGATGGAGGACATAAAGGAGAAAGGGAGTAAAGAGTTCAGAATCATTTTCCCATCCACCCAGCCCAGCACCCCCCACCCGCGCCACCAGACCACCAGGCTGATGCAATCCTGGGACCGTCCTCTCTTGCCAAAGGACAACACGGACAGCAAGCGCTGAGAGAGCCCAATCATACCCAGGGCGTAGCCCCAACTTGCGCAGCACCTCCCAGATGACAGCTGCAAGGGGAGGCAAGAGGGGACAGGGACAGAAAATGAACACATGGAATTCAGAGCACAGCCACCCATTCAGCTGCATGCCCAGCCACTCACCCTCACTGGCCTTGTTGCCATTCATAAAAATGACACTCAGAATCACCATGAGGAGACCCAGCTTGGGTGTATCCTTGGTCCTAAAGGAATAATAGGACAGAGAAGGTTTATGTCCTGGAGCCACATACAAGACACACCAGCCAGCTCAAAAGTCTAGACTCTCCCAGATCCCTCAGATTTTGGAGAATTCTGTCCTGTCTGTGCTTACAACTCCATGTGACCCCAGGCAAGGCACTTAAGACCCATGAGTCAAAGTCTCACATTCAGCAAAATTGGAAAATCATGTTCTACCTCCCACCCCAGGTTGCCATGAAAATGAAGGAATGCCTGTCAACTGGGCACAACACAGGCACCCAGTCAATATGAGTCCCTTCTCTCCCAGAGCCCTCATACCTGAGCAAATTCTAGGCAGAACCCCAGTGATGCCACTTCTCATGATCTTGGGAGGTGGAGCCATGATATGGTTTCTTTCATGTGAGTCTATAGTGATTCTGCAATTCTGATTTCAAGTCTAAGCCATGATTCTATTCGTGGTCATTCCTTGCCTGGACTGGTTACCTCCTAGGGGTAAGTCTAGCATTCTCAGTTAGATTGTGTACTCCTTGAGGACAGAGACAGCAGTTTTTTCTTTTCTAAATCCCCAGAGCACGGAAGGAAGGAGTAAGCACTACACAAAGATATATATGCAGAAGTATATTCAACCTTTTCTTGTCCTTGGAGCATCATGATCCACCTACATTAGGAAGCCTTCCCATGAGAACCATTCTGCCAAGGCAAGGCCAGGCACTCAGTAGGAAGAAAACAGGCAACAACAGGCCTGGTTTCCTGGGAAGTTTCTATCTGGAGAGACAACTAGTCTGATAGCAGGAATGTCCAACCCAGCCTCCTACACCCTTCAGTCAATCATAATCATGTACTGCTATTGTGTATGGGTCTCCAACCATGAATAGGAGCTGGCACAGGGTCTTTTTAGGATCCATCTTTCCAATCCTCTAAGAGGATGTTGGAGGAGAGAGCAAGAAGAGGATGTTGGAGGAGACAGCAAGAAAGGGGTAGTGCCATGGATGAAAGTAGAAGCCCCCTCTGACCCCAGCCCTTTCCCAGCTTACGTTCCCAGTATGCCTGCAGAGGATTCCTGAGTGCTGATCAGAATATACAAGCTACTTTGCTTATCGATTTCCTTCAGATTGACTCGAAACATCTGTCAAACAAAATATTAGCTTGTGAGATCACAAAATTTTAATTCAGTCATCAATGAGTTTCCCAGGCATTAGGCAGCTTCCCATATAACTGGGGGTTTTGTATATATGCACAATCAGTGAGGTAATGCATGTAAAGTACATAACTAAGTGCCCAGCACGCTAAACATGCAATAAATGTACTACTTTCATCAACATTATCTTTGTGATTTGTGTGAATCTAAGGAGACACAGAGGTGAGCATCTGAAATATTCATCTAGCAGCAGACAGAAGCCAGGACTAATTTGAATGGCTTGGGTCTTCACTGTGCTTTTTACCCCTGACTAGCAGTGCGACCCATAGCTGGTCTATGCTCCTCTTTGGACCCATCTGTACAGTGATAACCTCTGTGGTTCTCCCCAGAAGGAGATTGTGATTGTATACCTTTGTTCCATTCAAGGCTTCCTCAGTGCACCCATACCCCAGGCTGCCCATTCACCTTTTCCAGAGCGTAGCTTGCTCGTTCAATGATCTCTGGGAAATATTCATCATATTCTTGGATGACATCCTTCAGCATGTCTACAAGAAGGGAGAGGTAGGAACACCTGGTCTGAGCATGGGCCATAGAGCTGCAGCCCTTTTTTTAAAAAAAGAATGGGTTTTTTTGGCTGTTGATGGATCTTTATTTATTTTTATTTTTACTTATATGTGGTGCTGAGAATCAAACCCAGTTCCCTCACACATGCTAGGCAAGTGCTCTACCACTGAGACACAACCCAGCACCAACTATAGCCCTTTTGTCAGCCCAGTGGGGTCAGTGCAATCAGAGCCTTGAACTAGGTTATTAAAAGATGCTAGCTCTGATGATGTAGGAGGAAAGCAATGGTAGAGATATCAGAGAATAAGCAAGCCATAAAGGTAAAGGATTAACCCCAGACTATGGGATAGGGTGGCTCAAAGAGGAGGATTGGTAGGACACTACCTGAGCGCTTTATGGGGATCTTTGTTTGATCCTTAACCAACAGGTATTTCACCAATTTATTTGCCTGAAAAAAGGGAAAGATGGTGAGATCTCAATATACTTGTAAGATGGCAGAAAAGAGGCAGAGGAAGAAAACAGAGGAGGCAGCATTGGATTCTTACCCTTTCTTGCAAAATGGCCACATCTCGTGGTGGCGTAGGCCTCCGGCCCCATGGGATCCGCCTATAATTACTGCCACTTCTCTCATCCCCATTTGGATGTTTGGACTTCATCACGAGAAAGAAGAAAGGTCCCGAGTTACCAGGTGAAAGATATGGCTGTCTCTTCCAGCAAGTCCCCTTCAACTCCCCCCTACAGTGGGGCCTGACCCTGCCATTGGCTACCCAGAGTCCTGGGATTTTCTTCCACTGTCTTCCAGGCAGAAATTTAATTGCCCTGTTCAGGCTAGAATAACCTAAGGGCCTGGGACAGCTCTGCTTACTTGGGTATCACTAGACTCTGCTAGCTGTACTCCCTGGACAAGTAACTTCACTTCAGTGGGACTCAGTTTACTTATCTGTAAAACTAGAACTTATGGTCCCTGTATCCCTTTCAAGATATAAAGGCATGGCTTTTGTAAATGTACCCAACCCAAAGTCTGGAACATGGTGACCACTATGTAAATACAGGGTGAATTACATACAGGTTATATCTAAGTATATAGATATCTTACTTCCCCACCACTCTGTGAACTGCTAGTGGGTCACAAACTATATTCCATTCTTATCAGCATCTCCCATATCCTATATGAACACAGGGACTAGTAATAAGGTTCAGTAAATGTTTATAGAAGAAATGAGCAAACAAGGAAAACAGGAATAGAAAAGAATTACAAACTTAAGGATGCTGTCAGAGATCTCACCTTTCGGTTTCTCTTGCCCCGGGTCCTAGTTGTGGGCTCCAGACTCAACTGAGCCAAATAGTCATCTGCCAGGGCCTGGACAGCAGCCGCAACCTGAGTCTCAAGGGCGCTTATGCTGGTCTGAGAGGCAGCCATCTTCATCTGAGCCCCCTGGTCAGCAATTGGGGTCTGGCTTTCAGGTACCCGAGCCTTAGTGGCAGCCTTTCGAGCCCTAGACCCTCTCTTGACTCGAATAGTAGCTACTATGGTTTGGTTTGTAACCATCTGAGTGGTGGGTGGAGCCTCAGTGATCTCAGAGGCAGAATTTGGGCCCTTATTGACAACCTTCTTTCCCTTGGGCTTTTTGGGCCGGAGAGCTGCTGCTGTGGCCTCAATCTGCCTGCTCACTGCCTCAGTAGAATTTGGAGACTCTAGATGTTCTGTGTCAGTATTTAGGGCCTTAGCAGTTGTCTTCTTGGCCTTGGGAGCTTTCTTGGTTCTGATAGAGGCTGCTGTAGCTTGGATATTGGCTGTCTCGCTGGTAATTTGGCCTTGGGTAGTAGCTATGTGGATAGTAGTTGGAGCTGGTAAGATTTCAGTGGCACTAGCTATGGTCTTATTGGCAGCCTTCTTGGCCTTGGAAGCTTTCTTAGGCTTGGTAGAGACTATCAAGGCCAGGGAACTGGCTGACTCACTGGCAACTGGAACCTGGATAGTCTGTGAAATCACCGGTAGGTTTAGGGTCTGCAAGGGTGACTTGAGTTGGGTAGTAACACCCTCACTCCCAGTTGGGGCCTGGGAGCCTTGGGTTACCTTGGCAGAAACTCTCTTTGTCTTGTTGGCTTTTTTAGGCTGAACAGTGACTGAAGAAGCCTGAATATTGGCTACCTCAGTAGTAGCTGAAGACTGGCTGATCTGAGTGAGCATGGGCAAGTTTAAAGCCTGTAAAGTTATTTTGGGCTTGTTGGTGGCAATCTCATTGGCAGTTGGGACTGGAGAGGCAGCAGGTGCAGACTTAGTAACAGCCTTAAGAGAAGTCTTCTTGGTCTTGCTTTTCTTAGGTCGGTTGGCAACAGGTGGGTCCTTGGTTGCCGCCAACAGGGTATGCATCAGCAAGACACTGTCCTCTTCTGTGGTCTCAGTCTGTACATCTGGAGGGAAGGGAAGCCCCAGGCTCCCAGAGGGAGGCAGAGGGCCCTACACACTTAGGATTATGATCCTTTGGGCTACCTGCCTCCCTATGCCCACCCCTTTCCAGAAAGCTTCTCTTTCTTCTGAACGGTGTTTGATTGAAGGGGGTGATACAATCAGGCAGGTTTTCCACTCCTCCCCCTCCCCTTCCACCATGCAAAGGAGAATTGAGACAGATTAGGCAGGCAATTATGCTAATACAGGGTGGTGGGGGGCTCACATGCAATTAACTCAGGATAGGGTAGATAGCCTGATAAGAATGCAGAGAGGCCTCACCTGGAACACCGTTGTTCTATAACCATAGTCATTTCTTCTATCCATCTTTCTGGAAAGCCAAGTAAAAGCTGAGCCTGAGAGAAATAGGCTGAATTTGGGGAGAATGATAAGGAGGGAGAGAAGGAGAGGGAGATTCATCAGAGGTTTTGCCTCATTTGAAGGCAGGGAGGGTCTCACCTAACCTTGGACCCCAAACCGTTCAACTCCTGGGTTCTCATTACCTAGAAACCCAGGCGGTCTGGTTTCCGGCCACCAGCAGCGTTTTTATTTTTCCAAGATGGCAAGTCAGTTCTATGACAACGCCCCTGCACCTACGAACGCCCCCTACTGCAATTTGAGAGTGCGCATGCGCACCAAACAGAGCCCCCACCTTCGGCACACCGCTTTCTCAGACGAACCCGTTCGAGGCCCCCAGTGCGCATGCGCCTTGATGGACTGGACCGTCTCTAGCCCCTGCTCTCAGAGCAACAAAACACCTCGGTCCCACCCCTCACCCCCTCTTTCTAACTGCATCACATCCCGGTTCAACCCTTCCCCCAACACTGGCTCCTTCCCTCCGATCTGCAGTACTGCTTCGCACCACCCCTTCCCCAACACCGCCCACCCCTCCTCTGCAGTACAGCCACGCACCACCCCTTTCGGATATGCCCCCTCCCTCTGTTCTGCAGTACTTCTCCGCACCTCCCCTCCCCTCCTCTTAATAAGCCCCCTCCCTCCGTTCTGCGGCAAGTCTCTGCACCGCCCCTTCCCCAACACAGCTCCCCCCTCTTTCCACGTCTGCAAGTGCCCGGCCCCGCCCTTTCTGCAACATGGATACCCCACCAACAAATCCAACGGTATTAACCTGTGTGTTCCCTGTTCTCCAAAATCCCTACCAGGTTCCGTCTCTTCCCTTCTTCAAACCAGAACCAACCGGATTCTAGCCCTTCCTTTCTCCCTTCAGAGCCTGGTCCTTTCAGCCGCTTAATTTAAAAAAAAAAAAAGGAAAAAATCCTGCCCCCTCCTTCCTCAGTACCGACCCCTTCTTTCGTTAACCCAAACTGGGTCCTGCCCCCTTTCTCCAGCCTGAACGGGATCCCGCTGTCTGTCTCTCATCTCCCTCCCGAACTGGGTCCTCCACCCTTCTTTCTACCGCCTGAAATATTTCTCCATCTTTCCTTTTCTATGACCCCAAGCAGGTCTACATCCCACCTTTCTCCCGCGGAACCGAGTTCAGACCTTTCTAGTGCCCACAGGGTATTCCTCCTCCTCCCTTTTCCCATGAGAATCGGGTCCAGGCACCGCTAAACACAACCACTTCTATGCGGTTAGATCCCAAACCCTGAGTAGGGTTTCTTCAAACCTTAAGGCTGTATGGAGTCAGGAGCCTTGAAGCCTCAGCCCAGAGGCCCCCAGAGGTTCTTCACTAAAGCTGGGCACCTCAGCTCACCTCGTCCTCTGGAGTCCAGAAAGCGTCTGCTCTCTCCAAGCCTCTCCTTAGGTCTGAGCCAGTCCCCCGCCTCCCTGGCCGGAAGTGGTCCTGCCTCTTTCCGCCTCCGGAGGGGGTCTCGGTCCCTGCTGGTCTGCCCTCTCTCCCTCCCCCTCCCTACTTCCAACTTTCCATTCTCCTCAGTGTAGCTCCTCATTTCTGTTTACTGCCCGTTATTCAGCAATCACTCGCTCCTCTTCTCCATTTGATTTCCCTATTCTCCATTCTGTATCCCTGTTCCTGTTGGATTCTCCTGTTCCTTCTAGAGCTCCCACACCACCCCTTCCTACAGCCCCCTCTATCCCAACAAATTAGGATATTTAGAGTCTAAAGATTAAAAGATAGGATGCTCCCTCATCATATATATATTCAGAATAAAAAACAACAAATATAAGAAAGCCCACAAAAGATTTTTATTTATCCTGCAATTACTATGTTGTTGCTGTTAAAAAAAAAATCGACTTATTTGAAAACTATTGAGGCCATGTTCCTTCTTCACTGATACACCAAGCAAGTATTTAGATTTGTTTCTTGTGACACAGTGCATTGGTACACTGTGCAGAAAACAATTTCACTTATTTGCTTGATCTTATGTTAGACATCATAGACTTGAAGTCAAAACCATAAAATTAAACAAAAAAGGTCATTATATCATGATAAAGGCATCAATTCATCAGTAGAATATATATATATACATATATATATATATGTATATGTATATATATATATATGTATATGTATATATATGTATATATATATATCCAGCATTGAAGCATTTATACATATGAAGCAAATATTCATACAGCTGCTGGAGGGAGAGATACACTACAATAAAATAATAGTAAAGGACTTCAATACCCTACTATTGACAATGCACGGATCATCCAGACAGAAAATCAATAAGGAAACATTGTACTTGAACTACACTTCAGACCAAATGGACCTAACAAACATCTACAAAACATTCCATCCAACAGCTGCAGAACACACATTCTTCTCCAGTGCAAACAACATTCTCCAGGATAGATCATAATTCGGGCTACAAAACAAGTCCCAACAAATTTTAATTCATATCAAATAACTTACAACCACAATAGCATAAACCTTGAATTCCAAAACAAGAGAAACTTCAAAAATTCATAAATACATGGAAATTAAATAATGTGCTTCTGAACAACAAATGTGTCAAAGGAAATTAAAAAGGAAATGTAAAATATCTTAACACAAACAAAAAGTGGATCACAATATATTTAAACTTATGGGATGCAGCAAAAGTAATTCTAAAAGAAAATTTATAGTATTAAATGCCTTCATCAAAAAGAAGAATGACACCAAATACAGAACCTAATAGTATGCCTCAAGGAACTACTGAAAGAACTAAGCCAAAATTAGTAGAAGAAAGATCAAAGTAAAAATAAATGAAATAGACACTAGAAAAAAACAATAGAAAAGACAAATAACAGAGTCCCCACCCCCCACTTTTGTTACTGGGGATCTAACTCAAGGTGCTTAATCACTGAGACACACACATCCCCAGTGCATTTTAAATTTTTTACTTTGATGCAGGGTCTCGCTATGTTGCTTAAGGCCTTACTCAATTGCTGAGGCTGACCTTTAACTTGAAATCCTCCTGCCTCAGTCTCCTAAACCACTGGGATTACAGGCATGTGCCACCACGCCCAGTGAGTTGCTTTTTTGAAAGGATAAAACTGAAAAAACTCTAGCTAGATAGATGAACTAAAAACATGACAGAAGACAAATTAAAAATGTAGATATATTACAACCAATAGCACAGAAATACAAAAGATCATAAGAGAACACTAAGAAATTTTGTAAGCCAAGAAATCAGAAACCTAGAATAAATGGAAAAATTCCTAGATACATGCAAGCTACCAAAGCTAAATCATAAATAAACAAAATCTGAACAGACCAATAATGAGGAAGGGGATTAAATTAGTAATAAAAAGTTTTCCAACAAAGAAAAGCCCAAGATCTGGTGATCTCACTGATGAATTATGTACAACCAACAAATAATAAATATACATCTTTCTCAAACTCTTCCAAAAATTAGAGAAGAGGGAGTATCTCCAAACTCATTTTGTAAGAGCATCACTACTTTGATATCAAAACCAGACATGGACATTAAAAGAAAAAAGTATTATAGGCCAATATCCCTAACATAAATGCAAAAATCCTCAACAAAATACTTGCAAGTTGAATACAACATCATGTCAGAAAGTTTATACACCATGATCAAGTTGGATTTATCCTAGGAGTGCAAAGATGATTTACACATACAAATCACTAAATTTGATTCATTACATTAACAGAACAAAGGATAAAAATAATATGAGCCTCTCAATAGATGCAGAAAAGTCATTTGAAATAGTTCAAACTTTCATGATTTAAACAATGTTCAAAATTTAGGTATAGAAGGAATGTACCTCAAAATAGTAATGGGTGTATGTGAAGAACCCACACCTAACATCATACTGAATAACAAAAAGTGTAGATTTTGTTAAGATAAGGAACAAAACAAAGATGACTACTCTCACTTCTATTCAAGATGGTACTGATATCCTAGCCAAAACAATCAGGCAAGAGAAAGAAATAAAAGGCATCCACACTGGAAAGGAAGAAGTTAAATTGTCCCTTTTGCAGACAACATGATCCTATGTGTAGAAAATACTAATGATCACACAAAATCCTGTTAGAACTAATAAACAAATTCAGTAATCTTGCAGGAAAGAAAGTCAAAATATAAAAATTAGTTGTATTTCTATACACTGATAACAAACTGTCAGAAAAGGAAATTAAAATTTTATCAAAAACAGAGACCAATGGAACAGAATAGAGAGTCATAAATAAATCCATTAATTCATGGTCAATTGATTTTTGACATTGATACCAAGAACATACAAGGCATAAAGGGCAGTCTCTTCAAATAAGTGGTGCTTGGAAGACTGGGTATCCTCATGAAGAGAAATGAAAACAGATTCTTATCTTCCATCACAAAAAAAAAATCAACTCAAAATGGATTGGTCTTAAACATAATACCTGAAGTTGTAAAAGTACTGGAAGAAAACATAGCAAAGAATTTTTTGATATGACACCAAAAGCAGCCAACAAAAGCAAAAATAAACAAGTGGAACTGTAAAACTAAACAGCTTCTGCACAGCTAAGGAAATAATGAATATAGTGTAAACAGTGTATGGAATGGGAGAAAATATTTGCAAACCATATATATCATAAAGAGTTGATATACAAAATATACCAGGAACTAAAACAACTTAATAGCAAGAAAACAATAACAATTAAAAATGGACAAAGTATCTGAATAGACAGACATTTCTCCAAAGACATACAAACGGCCAACGGATATATAGCAAGACGCTGAATATCTCTGTCATCAGGGAAGGCAAAGTAAAGCCACAATTACATATCACCTTGATTGGTAATTGATCATCAAAAAGATGAATATTAACAAGTGTTGTCAAAGATGCAGACAGAAGGGAACCCTTGCACAACTTTGGTAGGCATGTACTTTATTGCAGCCAAAATGGAAAACACTAAGATTATAAAATTAACATAAAAGCACCGTATGATCGAGAAATCCCAGCTATATATATCCAAAGGACATAAAATCATTATGCTAAAGAGACATTTGCATTCTCCTGTTCATTGCAGCATTATTTACAACAGCCAAGACATGGAATCAATCCAAGTGTCTGTGAGTGGACAAATGGATAAAGATGGTGGGGTATACACACCCAATGAAATACTAGTCAGCCTTAAATAAGAAGTAAATATTGTCTTTTGTATTAAAATGGATGGGACTGGAGGATATTATGTTAAATAAAATAAGCCAGGCTCAATAAAACAAATACTGCATTATCTCACTTATATGTGAAGTCTGAAAAAGTTGAACTCATAGAAAAAAAATAAAATAATGGTTACAAGAGATTTGGGGGTTGGGGAGACATTGGTCAAAGGACACAAAACTTGAGTTAGCTAAGAGAAATAAGTTCAAAAGATCTACTACTGTACATCATTGTGGCTATGATTAATAACAATATATTCTATGTTTAATTTTCTAAGAAAGTAGATTTTAAGTGTTCTCACTAAAAAAATGACAAGTATATGAGGCAATGCATATGCCAAATAGCTTAATTTGGTAGGCATGTACATTATTACAGCTATAAAGCAGTCAACAAAAGCAAAAATAAACAGGTGGGACTATATTAAACTAAACAGCTTCTGCACAGCCAAGGAAATAATGAATGTAGTATAGGAACAGTGTATGGAATGGGAGAAAATATTTGCAAAGCATATATCTCATAAAGAGTTGATATACAAAATGTACATAATGCATACGTATATCAAAGCATCATGTTGTACATCACAAATGTATAAATTATTATTTCTCAGTTAAAAATATATACAAAACAATTGTTTAAAGATTGGGTTAAAGGTTCTATGAGCAGGACCAATCATGTCTGTCAATTCTGGTTTTAAAAATGGAGCAGTTATGTAAATCGAACTTTTTGTACATCAGGATCTAGTACCCAGGTTTAATAAGACTGATACTAATAAGTAGTGTTTATTATATTATGAATATTAATATTCATTCATAAAAGAAAGCATATACTGAATGAAAGAGAAAACTATAGAGTATAAGAGTGTGTTGTCTACTTTAGAAATTCTCAAAAATGGTTCTACAAGGAAAGATCAGTTGAGTAGGAGACTGGCAAACATGAAAACCAATAAGCAAGTAACTGTGGAAATGCAATTACCATTAATTGAGATACCATTTTTAATCTATCAAAAGAGTAAAAGCTAAACAAACCCTAAAAATCTAAAAAAAAATTGACAAAAAATATCTAAAAGTAGTGTTGGGGAAAGTATCAGAATATAGATATTTTCATTCAGTGTTCATGGAGAGATACATATGTTCAAGTATATTTTCTACCAAAATGTAAAATAAATGTAACCTACAACCTCAGAATTCCAATGCTAGGTCATATTCCAAAGAAATGTGTTTATGGATCACAAAAAAATGAATATTTATTGCAGCATTGTTTGTACTAGAGCACAATTAGAAAACTACCCAAAATTAAAAGAATTACAGAATTTTATTAGTTAACTGGCACACTCACTCAAGGGGATAATATATAACCATTAAAATATATATCAAAATGGATATTTTCCTACTGATATTTTCAGCTCAATACATTTATGTGCAATTTGAAAACATGCAAAACTATGCTATACATACTTATGGGTACATACACATACCATAATAGTATAATAATATGCAGAGAGAGATAAGAGAAAATGGAATTTGGGAAAGGATACACAAGTGTCTTTAACTTTAGGTAAAATATTCTATGTATTTAAAATATATATATGAATCAAGCAGAGCTTGATAGCATTGAGCTTGTAGAAACTGATAGTCAGGGATCTTTCTCATTAGTTGGTGTCCATGACATAACAGGTTTGTTAAATATTTTGAATATAATCTCTGAAAAGAAACCTTTTAAAATGTTATGATTTGATAGATGTAAATAGTGTATTCATAGTATTTATTATATTATAATATTAATATTAATTCATCTTAAATATTTTATAATAAAACTTAAAATTGTATTAAAAGAATATTATAGATGAGCTTAATGCATAGAGATATATTATGTTTATGGATGGGATAATTTAATGCAATTTTTTGGTACCAGGAATTGAACTCAGGGACACTCAATCACTGAGCCACATCCCCAGCCCTATTTTGTATTTTATTTAGAGACAAGGTCTCACTGAGTTGATCTATAAATTCAAAACTATCTATAAATTCAAAATCTATACCTATAAATTCAATGCTATCCCAGCTAAAATCTCAGCAAGAACTTTTAAGACCTTTATTTTATTCATTGATTTTTATGTGGTGCTGAGGATGGAACACATATGCCAGGCAAGTGCTCTACCACTGAGCGACAACTCCAGCTCTCAGTATTAATTTTTGAGAGCACAAGTAGATAAACTAATTCTAAGATAAGCATAGGATGATAATGATACATAGGTAGCTAAGACAATTTTTAAAAAGGCAAAAATGATGGAGAATCCTTACCAAATAGAAAGACATACTACAAATACATAGTTTTATATAAAGTGTGCTAAAATACAGTAGCATACTAATAATATATCATTGTAGATAATCCAGAAACAGATCCATGTTTTATGAGTACTTAACATTTGGTAGTGGTAAATCAGGAGAGCATTGATAGATTATGTATGAAAGAAACAATTATGGGAATATTGGCTTATATATAGGTAGAAAATAAAGTTGTAAGAGGCTATCTTTTCTCCAATGCATGGTTTTGGCACCTTTGTCTAATATAATTGTAATTTTGTGGGTTAGTCTCTGTGTCTGCTATTCTGTATCATTGGTCTACCAGTCTGTTTTGGTGCCAATACCATGCTGTTTTTGTTACTATTGCTCTGTAGTATTGTTTAAGGTCTGGTATAGTGATGCCACCTGTTTCACTCTTCCTGCTAAGGATTGCTTTAGCTATTCTGGGTCTCTTATTTTTCCAGGTGAATTTCATGATAGCTTTTTCTATTTCTATGAGGAATGCCATTGGGATTTTGATCAAAATTGCATTAAATCTGTATAGTGCTTTTGGTAGCATGGTCATCAAATGATGTTGGGAAAACTGGAAATCCATATGCAACAAAATGAAATTAAATCCCTATCCCTCACCATGCACAAAACTCAACTCAAAGTGGATCAAGGACCTAGGAATTAAACCAGAGACTATGTCTAATAGAAGAAAAAGTAGGCACTAATTTTCATCATGTGGGATTAGGCCTCAACTTCCTTAATAAGACTTCTATAGTGCAAGAATTAAAACCAAGGCTCAATAAATGGGATAGAATCAAACTAAAAAGCTTCTTAGCAAAAGAAACAATCTGTGAGGTGAACAGATAGCCTACATCCTGGGAGCAAATTTTTACCCCTCACACATCAGATAGAGCCCTAATCTCTAGGGTATATAAAGAACTCAAAAAGCTAAGCACCAAAAAAAAAAATAAATAAATAAATAACCGAATCAATAAATGGGCCAAGGACCTGAACAGACACTTCACAGAATCACAGACGAGGATATACAATCAACCAAAAAAATTCATCATCTCTAGCAATTAGAGAAATGCACATCAAAAATACTCTAAGATATCAATCTCACTCCTGTCAGAATGGCAGCTATTTTGAATACAAACAACAACAAGTGTTGGCGAGGATGAGGGGAGAAAGGTACACTCATACATTGCTGGTGGGACTGCAAATTGGTACAGCCAATATGGAAAACAGTATGGAGATTCCTTGGAAATCTGGGAATGGAACCACCATTTGACCCAGTTATCCCTCTCCTCAGTCTATACCTAAAGGACTTAAAATCAGCATACTACAGGGACACAGCCACATCGATGTTTATAGCAGCACAATTCACAATAGCTAAACTGTGGAGCCAACCTAGATGCCTTCAGTAGATTAATGGATAAAAAATGTGGCATTTATACACAATGGAATATTACTCAGCAATAAAAGAGAATAAAATCATGGCATTTGCAGGTAAATGGATGGCGTTGGAGAAGATAATACTAAGTGAAGTTAGCCAATCCACCCCCCCAAAAAAGCAAATGCCAAATGTTTTTTTTTCTGATATAAGGAGGCTGATTCATAGTGGGTTAGGGAAGGGGAGCATGAGAGGATCAGATGAATTCTAGATAGGGAAGAGGGGTTGGAGGGTAAGGGATGGGATTAGCAAGGATGGTGGAATGTGATATACATCATTATCCAAAGTACATGTATGAACACATGAATTGGTGTCAACATACTTTATATACAACCAGAGATATGAAAAATTGTGCTGTATATGTGTAATAAGAATTACAATGCATTCTGCTGTCATTTGTTTTTTAAATGAATAAAAAATAAAGCATAAAAAAATAAAGTTTTATCTCTGTAACTCTACATAAAATTTTTTGAAGTTTTAAACACATGAGAATATAAAAATATAAACTAGTAGGCCTATCTATTATATCTATATCTGTGACTTTATAGATATAAGATATATATCTGTGATTTTCAGGTGCAGATGGATTTATTAAACAAGACACATAGAACACAAGCCATAAGGATAAAAGTGGATGGGATTGAATCAAAATTAAATATTTTAGAGGCAATATAAAAAGTAATAGACTAAGATAAAAATGGAATATCTATAAATAAAAAAATGACTGAACCCTAAGATAAAGAAAGAATTGAAAACATGCACAAAAACCCTTTTCTAATGGAGAAAATCAAGAAGAGAATACGCACAAACTATTCATAGACATTTCACAAAAGGGTATAATGTACTAATTCATAAATTTATGTAAAAGCCACCTTTCTTATTGATAATCACACAAATGGAAAATTTATAAAATGAAACCTCAACCAACACCCATCAAATAGGGAAATTAGCAAACTAGATAATGTAGATTGACTGTATGAGTTAGGGGAAACAGAAAATCTTAGGTATTTCAGAAGAAAATGTAAACCAGTGAAGTCTTAAAGAGCAATCTAGCAGTATTTAGTGAAATCAAGAATAAATGAATGGATAAAGAAACTGTGGTATATATACAAAATAGAATATTACTCAGCATTAAAAAAGAATAAAATTATGGCTTTTACAAGTAAATGGATTGAGTTGGAGAATATCATGCTAAGCAAAGTAATTCAATTCCAAAAAACCAAAGGCCGAATGTTCTCTCTGATAAGTGGATGCTGATCCATAATGGGGTGATGGGAGACATAGGAAAATGGAGGAACTTGATTGGGCAAAGGGCAGGGAGGGGGAATTTAGGCAGGAAAGATGGTGGAATCATTATCCTAGGTACATGTATGACTGCACATATGGTGTGGAGCTACATCGTATACAACCAAAGAAATGAAAAGTTGTGCTGTAATTGTGTACAATGAATCAAATTGCATTCTGCTATCTTATAAGCCTAATTAAAATAAATAAATAAAATTTTTAAAAATAAAGTCCTAGAAATGGAGAACTCAAAAAAAGAATCCATTCCCCCCAGGTGCAATGATGCATACCTATAATCCCAGCAGCACCAGAGGCTGAAGCATGAGGATTTTGATTTCAAAGCCATCCTCAGCAAAGGCGAGGCTCTGATCAACTCAGTGAGACTGTCTCTAAATAAAATACCAAATAGGGCTGGGGATGTGGCTCAGTGGTTGAGTGCCCCTGAGTTCGCTGGGGATGTGGCTCAGTGGTTGAGTGCCCTTGAGTTTAATCCCTGGTACCAAAAAAAAAAAAAAAAAAGAATCCATTCCCAATTTAACTGAGAACTGCCACTCCTGAGAAGCTCTCTCAGGCCTACCAAGGGACATGTAAAGGATGCTTATCATGGTATTATTTATGGTACCATAAAGTTAGGACAATGTATGAGTGTATAATCATGGAATAGATATGTAAAATATCATTAGGAACATTTGATAGAATCCTTGGCAATGACAATTTTTTTTTTTGTACCGGGGATTGAACTCAGGGTCACTCAACCACTGAACCACATCCCCAAATAAACTAAATGTATGTATAACAAGATGGAGAATTTTCAACATAATGCTGAATCAAGAAGTAAGAAATACAATGAGATTTAACATGCAGTGTTCTTGAGCATTCTCATTTTTTTACAAAGCACTTGGTCCCATTGATTATACCTCTAAACCCTGCAAAAAATTTAGAAAAAAAAAAACCTGCCTGAGAATCTGAAAAGTAACCAAAAAGCAGGTAGATGGCAGAGAAATGGTAAGGTTTCCAGGGTTTTTTGCTTCTCAGCCTTGCAGTGTCTCACTTGTGGACTGGAGCAGAGGATGTAGCAAAAACTCTGATGGAACCATTGGCATTTTTCTGGCCAGAGGAACCACAAAAAGAACCTGGGTAGGATGTATCATGAGCAAGAAATATCAGAAGGAAAAGAGATGAAGTGCATATTCCTATATCTGTGTATGAAAAAAAAAATCCTATTTGCCTAACCACTGAACAATGCATATGTGAGAATTCACCAAACAGGCAAAACAGAGACTTAGGAAACCGAACTCAGAATTCAATCTGCCACAAAAGTCTCAGCCTCACACACAAAACAAAAGATTTTGGAGCTAAATTGCATTTTAACTATAGACCAGAATAGCAAGATAGAACTGATAGCCAGAATCTGACTGGGTTGATCATCTGCTAAGATAAACAACATTTTTTTCAGATAGTTGTTACAGAACCCAGAGTCCACACAAAATAACATTTGCAATGTCCAAGATATAATAGAAAATTATTTCATATCAAAGAACCAGAAAACACCCTCCATTCTGAAGGAAAAAGGAAATCAGCAGATGTCAAACCACAAGAGATACCTATGCTTTATTTATGGGGCATAACTTTAAAGCAACAATTGTAACTACACTCCATGAGGTACAGGAAAGCACACTTGAATGAAGGGGAAAGAAATAACAGAAGAGAAATAGAAACTAAGGGAAAAAACAAATGAAAAATTTTAGACTGGGAAATGCAATATCTGAAATAAAAAATTAATTGGATGGGCTCAGTAACATAATGGCAGAAGAAAAATTAGTGACCTGGAAGATATATTGGTGCAAAGTATTCAATCTTGATAAAAGAGAAAAAATTAGGGAATAATAAGCAGACTTAGAGACCTGTGGGACATTCAAAAGGACTAAAATTGGAGTTCCAAAAAGACTGGCTAGATAAATTGGAGAAGAAAATGTATTTGAAGAAACAGTAAACAGAATTTCCTAAATTAGAGAAAAGACAAATTTCCATATATGAGAAACTTGAAAAATAAATTTTAAAAAACTCAAATCTAAAATATATCAATAACATTGCAAATAAAATGACATATTACATTCCATGGGAAAAGGCTTGAATAACTGAACCTCTCTCTAATCAGATACCAAATAGGGCTGGGACAATGCAAAAACACTTTAAAGTGCTGAAAGGAAAAGAACATACTCTTTTTATATCTAGCAAAAATATACATCAATATTGCAGGCATGATTTTTATTGGTGCATACTAATTATACAGATTAATGAGTTTCATTGTGACATAATCATGTGTATATAACATAATTTGATCAATTTTACTCCCCTATACCTCCCTTTCACTTTCCCTCCCCTTCTTCCTGATGCCCTTCATCTACCCTAATGATCTCCCTTCCAATTTTACAATGTCCTTCTCCCAGCCCACCTTCCACGTATGAGAGAAAACTTGTCTTTCTATGTCTGGCTTATTTCACTTAACATGATGTTCTCCAGTTCCATCCATTTCCCTGCAAATAACCTACTTTCATTCTTCTTTATGGCAGAATATATATATATATATATATATATATATATATATATATACTCTATTGTGTACATATACCACATTTTACTTATTAAGTCATCTGTAAGTGGACACCTACATTAATTTTATAACTTGGTAATTGTGAATTGTATATACAATATTTTTTGAATGAAGAAGTATTAAGGAAGTTTTGCAAGCAAATCTGCTCAATGAGAAATGCTAAAGGAAGTTCTTCAGTATGAAAAGAAATGACACAAAAGAGAAACCTAAATCTTGAAGAAATGTTTGGGTAAGTATTAAGTAATAATTTTTGTCTTAAATTCATCAAAATACACATGAGTACTTAAAGCAAAGAAGTATGAATAAGATTGTCCATTGGTGTTTTAAGTGTCATAAATATGACAATTTTTACATAAAAGCAATGAAGTGAGGATTTAGGAAACTATACGGTTAGATATTTTCAACATTTTATGTGATGTTATATAGTACTAATGCTAGTTTAGAAATATACGTTAACATCAGATAGAACACTAATCTCTAGGGTATATAGAGAACTCAAAAAGGACTAAAATTGGAGTTAAACACCACAAAACAAATTACCCAATCAATAAATGGGCCAAATACCTGAACAGACACTTCTCAGAAGATAATACACAATCAATCAACAAATATATGAAAAAATGTTCATCATCGCTAGCAATTAGAGAAATGCAAATCAAAACCACTCTAAGATTTCACCTCACTCCAGTCAGAATGGCAGCTATTATGAAGACAAACAACAATAGCTGTTGGCGAGGATGTGGGGGAAAAGGTACACTCATACACTGCTGGTGGGACTACAAATTGGTGCAGCCAATATGGAAAGCAGTATGGAGGTTTCTTGGAAAATTGGGAATGGAACCATCATTTGACCCAGCTGTCCCTCTCCTTGATATAGACCCAAAGGACTTAAAAACAGCATACTACAGGGACACAGCCACATCAATGTATACAGCATCACAATTCACAATAGCTAAACTGTGGAACCAACCTAGATGCCCTTCAATAGATGAATGGATAAAAAAAATGTGGCATATACACACAATGGAATATTACTCAGCAATAAAAGAGAATAATATCATGGCATTTGCAGGTAAATGGATGGAGTTAGAGAAGATAATGCTAAGTGAAGTTATCCAATCCCAAAAAAACAAATGCCAAATTTTTTCTCTGATATAAGGAGGCTGATTCATAGTGGGGTAGGGAGAGGGAGCATGGGAGGAATAGATGGAATCTAGATAAGACAGAGGGGTTGAAGGGGAAGGGATGGGGCATGGGGTTAGAAATGATGGCAAATGTGATGGACATTATTATCCAAATACAGGTAGGAAGACACAAATTGTTGTGAATATACTTTGCATACAATCAGAGATATGAAAAATTGTGCTCTATGTGTGTAATAAGAATTGTAATGCATTCCACTGTCATATATAAATTAAAGAAAAGAAATATACATTAAAATATCTAGAGTAAAAATTTAAAATATTAAGAAATATCACTAAAAATCTAATAGATAAATTAAAATACAATACTAGATATATTCATTAATCCAAAAGAAAGAAGGAAAAAATAAAAAAGAGACAAGGGGGACAAGCAAAAAAGAAATAATAAAATAGTAGACTAAATTCAGCCAAATCAATGAAATGCTAATGGTTTAAACACCCTACTTAGAGGTCAAAAATTAACAAAACAGAAAAAATTTAAAACCGCATTGTACATTGCTTGTAAGAGAAACACTTTAAATATAATGATACAGAAAATTTGTAAATAAATGATTAGAAAAAACATATTAATACACAGTAAAGAAAACATAGAAAGGCCATAAATATTATTTTAATGTCATTTTCAAGTGCAAATACTCCAGAAATATATGACAAATGTTCACTATCACTAATCATCAGGGAAATGCAAATCAAAACCACAATGAGGAATCATCTTCATTCCAGTTAGAAGAGCTGTAATCAAAAACCAAAAAATAAGAAATGCTGGTAAGGAGAAAAAAGAACTCTTATACATTGTGGTAGGAAAGATATCCCATGCTCTTGGATAGGCAGAATTAATATTGTCAAAATGGCCATACTAACAAAAGTGCTATACAGATTTAATGCAATTCCTATTCAACTAGAAAAAGCAATCATGAAATTTATCTGGAAAAATAAGAATCCAGAATAGCCAAAGAAATCCTTAACAAGAGGAGTAAAGCAGGTGAGATCACAATACCATACCTTAAACTATACTACAGACCAATAGTAACAAAAACAGCATGGTATTGGCACCAAAACAGACATATAGACAATGGTACAAAATAGAAGGCACAAAGACAAACTCATATAAATATATTTACCTCATACTAGACAAAGTCACCAAAAACATACATTGGAGAAAAGATAGCCTCTTCAACAAATGGTTCTGGGAAAACTGGAAATCCATATGTAGCAAAATGAAATTAAACCTTTATCTCTCACCCTGCACAAAAATCAACTCAAAGTGGATCAAAGACTTAGGCACTAGAACAGAGATCTTGTGCCTAATAGAAGAAAAAGTAAGCCCAGTTCTCCACCATGTCAGCTTAAGACCTGACTTCCTTAACAACACTCCTAAAGCACAAGAAGTAAAATCAAGAATCAATAAATGGGATGGATTCAAACTAAAAAGCTTCTTCTCAGCAAAGGAAAAAATCAATAACATGAAGAGAGAGCCTACAGAATGGGAGAAAATCTTTACCACATGCACCTCAGATAGAGCACTATTCTCCAGGATACATAAAGAACTTAAAAAATTTAATGCCAAAAAAACAAATAACCCAATCAATAAATGAGCTGAATAGACACTTCACAGAACAAGAAATACAATCAACAAATATATGAAAAAATGTTCATTATCTCTAGCAATTAAACATTGCAATTCAAAACTTCTCTAAGATTTCATCTCACTCCATTCAGAATGGTAATTATCAAGAATACAAACAATAGGGCTGGGGTTGTGGCTCAGTGGTGGAGTGCTTGCCTCGCATGCATGGGACCCTGGGTTTGGTTCTCGGCACCACATGAAAACAAATAAATAAAAATTGGAGACATTGTGTCCATCTACAAATATATATATATATATATATATATATATATATATATGTGTGTGTGTGTGTGTGTGTGTGTATAAAGAATACAAGCAATAATAAATGTTGGCGAGGATGTGGGAGAAATGGTACACTCATACATTGCTGATGGGACTACAAACAGCTAAAACTACTCTGGAAAGCAGCATGAAGATTCCTCAGAAAACTTGGAATGGAACCACCATTTGACCCAGTTATCCCACTCCTTGATTTATACCAAAGGAATTAAAATCAGCATACTACAGTTATGCAGCCACATCAATGTTTATAGCTGCTCAATTCACAATAGCTAAACTAGGAAACCAACCTAGATGCTCTTCAACAGAAAATGGATAAAAAAAATGTGGTACATATACACAATGGAATATTACTCAACCTTAAAGAAGAATGAAATTATGGCACTTGCAGGTAAATGGATAGATTTGGAGAATATCATGATAAACAAAATAAGCCAAACCCAAAAAACAAAGGCCAAATGTTTTATCTGATAAGTGGATGCTGATCCATAACTGGAGTGGGGAGAATGAAGGAACTTTGGATTGTGCAGAGGAGAGTGAAGGGAGGGAAACAGAGGAGGGATGAGAAGGATGGTGGAATGAGATGGACATTATCACCCTGTGTGCATGTATGATTACACTATCAATGTGACTTTGCAGAATGTACAGCTAGAGGAATGAGAAGTTGTGCTCTATTTATGTACAATGTATCAAAATGCATTCTACTGTCATGCATAACTAATCAGAACAATATTTTAAAAAATAATACGAAGCAGCTGAGATTTTCATGTGCAGTTTGTATTATGTTAAGGCACTTGATTTATATTCCACATTTTTTGAGGGTTTTAAAATATATTTATAGACATATAGCCATTGCATATATTTATGTGAAACAGTGTGACATTTCAGTACATGAATATAATAGTAATGATCAGATTAGGGTAATTGGCATATCTATCAGACATTTTTCATTTCTTTATCCTGTGAATATTTAAAACCTCTCTAATTGCCTATTTTGAAATATTCAATTAATTTTTGTCAACCATAGTTACACTATTGTACTATAGAACATTAGAAGTTATTACTCCTATCAACTGTACTCCTGTACCCATTAACCATACTCTCTCATTTCTTCTACCCCAACCCTTGCCAACTTTTGGAAACCATTATTCAAGTTTCCATATCCTTGAGATCAATTGTTTAGCTTTTAGATATAAGTGTTAACACATAGTATTTGTCTTTCTGCGTTTGAATTATTTCACTTAATATCCTACAGGTTTATCCATACTGCTTTAAATGACAAAAATTCATTCTATTTATGGCTGAACAATATTACATTCTGTTTCTTTATCCATTCATCCATCAAGGAATACCTAGGTTAAGTCAGTATCTTGGCTATGGTGAATGGAGCTACAGTAAGCAGGGGAATGTAGATGCTTCCTCTACATACTAACTCCAATTTCTTTGGATATCTACCCAATAGTGGAATTGATGGATCATATGATAGCTCTTTTTAAACTTTTTGTGAAATGTCCATTCTGTGTTCCATGATTTCTGTACTAATTTGCATTCTCACCAATAATATCCAACAGTTCCCCTTTCTCTACAACTTCAGCAATACTTATCTTTTGTCTTTTTGATAATATCCATTCTAACTGGAGTAAGATGATTATCTCATTGTGGTTTTGATTTGCATTTCCCTGATGATTAACAATGTTGAACAGTATATATATATATATATATATATATATATATATATGAAATGTTTCCATCCTCTTTTGAGAAATATCTATCCAGGTCATTGTCTCATTTTTATAATAGATTAGTTGATTGTTTGGTTGGTTGGTTTGGATTTTTGTTGTTGCCTGTTATTGCTTGGGTTACTTATATATTCCAGAAATTATTCCCTTGTCAGATTAAGTTTGTAAATAGCTCTCCCATTCTTTAGGTTGCCTCTACATTCTCTTGATTCCTTTGCTGTAGGGAAGATTTTTAATTTGTTTCTTTTTTCTGCTTTATTTTTCTTTTATTATTTTCAGTGCTGGGTACTCGACCCAGGGCCTTGTCCGTGTTAGACAAGTGTTCTATCACTGAGTTATACCCTCAGTCCTGAGATTTTTAAAATTTGAGTAATCCCATTTGTCTTTTTAAATTTTTCTTGCCTATATTTATGGGGTTATATCTAAAAAGTCTTTGCCCAAACCAATATCTTAAAGCATTTCCCCTGCATTTTCTTTTAATACTTTCATAATTGGTCTCTTACAGTTAAGTCTTTGATCTACTTTGAGTTGATTTTTGTATATAGTAAGAGGAACCTATCTTGATTCTTCTGCACATGGATGTCCAGTTTTGCTGGCACATTTTATTTAAGAAAACTTTCTTCCTCTGATGTATGTTCTTGCTACCTTTGTTGAAAATCGGTTGGCTCTAAGTACATGAATTTATTTCTGAGTCCTATAGAACTACAGAGCATACTTTGTTCCATTGGTCTATGTGTTTGTTTTTAAGTAAGTACCATGCTGCTTTGGTCACTATCTTTTTCTAGTATGTTTTCAAGTCAGGTATTGTAAGGCCTCCAGATTTGTTCTTTCTGATCAGAATTTCTTTTACTATGCAGTATATTCTGTGAGTCTATACAAATTTTAGGAATGCTTTTCCTAGTTTGTGAAGAATGTTATTTGTATTTTGATGGCAATTGCAGTGAATCTGAAGACCCTTTGTATAATAAGGACATTTTAAAAATATTAAATCTTCCAGGTCATGAACATAAAACGTCTTTCCTTTTTTCTATGTCCTCTTCAATTTTTTTCATCAGTGTTTTGTAAATTTTTTTTTATTTTTAAGTTGCTTATTAATATTTATTCATGGAAATAATTAAAGTAACATATTTTCTAAGATGCTATAAAATATTTTAAGTTTTTGTCATTTAAGATATTAAAATTTGGACTGGGGATGTGGCTCAAGCGGTAGTGCGCTCACCTGGCATGCATGGGGCACTGGGTTCAATCCTCAGCACCACATAAAAATAAAACAAAATTAAAAATGTTGTATCCACCAAAAACTAAAAAAATAAATATTAAAAAATTCTCTCTCTTTAAAAAAATATATTAAAATTTATAAATTTAATCGACAAAATACAATAAACTTGCATCTTTGACTTTACATTGGTCTTAATTATTTTCAGAGTTGTAGTATTTGTATCTGAAGATTAGAAGCAATCAATATCACAATCACCTTGTAAAGTTGTATAGATATCCTTTTGGATGTTTGGGTTAATGTGTTGAAACAACTGCATAATATTACATTTATAAGCAAACCAGAAAACTTTATTTAGAATAGAAACTAAGAAGGCCATTTCTAATAGAGATTGGGAAAGGAAATATGTGAAATAGGACATAATAACTACACCTTAAAAGAAATAATTTTAATGGTTCAAAATCTTTCACAGAATCATATTAAAATGAAGGCAACATTAGTTTACTATTTGACAGAGATGAAAATAGTTTTCAGTAAGGATCTGGCCTGATAACTAGACCTTGGGTTAGTATATTTTCTAGTTACAGATGTAAATCTAAATCTTCAAAGTACATATATGACATACAAGCCAACCAAATATGAAATAGTATTAGATCATCCTTTATGTTCTTGGAAATGAAGAGATAATGTACTTATGATCCTTCATTAAAAATGTTCCTTAAGCCCTAGCAACTTCGAAGTTCTGGGACTTACATCAGAGAATATCACATTTCCAATGCCTATACATCTGTTTAAATTCATCATATATGTGCAACAATGACAACGATATTGTAAATTGTGTTTAGAAAGAATTGATGCTCTTCCTAACTTTTACTTTAAATCAAATCCTTGTTATTAGTAATACTTAAGCTTCCCATTTCAAAGTAGTAAAAACTAAAGTCATTAAAATAATATCTAAAATCAAAGTACAGCTTTATCTATGAAACTATATATCTTGTAGACACTTGGGAGCAGAGACCATATGAGTGAACTCAGAGATTAATGTCACTATGAACAAGAAAGGAGATATAAAAAATAAATAAATATATATATATATATATATATATATATATATATATATATATATATATTGTGTATGAGTATATATACACACACACAAAAGGTGTGTGAGTGTGTCACATGCTCAAACATTTTTTGGCCAAATGTCCCAATGCTGAGTTTTAAATTCAGCATTATCTTATCTCTCTTTAAAGATAAGTTTTTACACAAAAAGTAAAAGTGCAATATGTTAAAAAACAAAACAAAATGAAATAAAACCTTGGTTTAGTATCAGTAGAGCTTATATAGACAGCAGGTATAAAAACTGGTTCACCAGGATGAAGCATCAAAAATTGTCAAGTAACATTACAAACCAAAGAAAGCAGCAGAAAAACCTCATAGCCAGGTTGTGTTCTTATGATTTTTTTTAACCCCACTGTTTCTATGTTGTATATGCTCAATCCTAAACAAAATCTATGAATATAAACTAAGACAAAGAAATTATGAATTGGTGGTTACTAAAATGTAATATACTTTACTGCTAAAGGTACTAAGAAAAGTATGCATAGCATAAATGCTAAGGAGTTTGAGCACTGAAAAGTTAAAATTAAAACATAATAAAAAATTCAAAAATTCTAAATATCATATTAAAAAAGATTTGTCATTTAATATGAAAACTTTCCTATACATTCTAAGGGCATACTTAAAAGACCAGTAATGAAAAACAGTGGCAGCTATAAAATATCATACTTTATTGTGTGAAATAAGAGCTTATTGATTGATAGAAAAATATTTTTATTTCAAATGCTAACTATATTATACCCTATATGCCACTAACAATTCCATCAAGGAAACTAGGCTTTTCAATCTGAGACTGGTAAGAATATTTCTATAATTCAACCAAATGAACCACACCAAACCAAAACAAGAAAATTAGGTAACATGTAAAGCAGTAGCCTCAATAAATGTGTGATTTATTTACCTTTTTGTTTACATTTTAGTTTTATTTTTTCAGACCTGATAAGCACAAGCTGGAATTCCTAAACATTTTTTTCTTAGTCTAAATCTTTTCCCTTAATAAATACTAAATCATAGCATCATACACTAATAGCATCACTTAACACACTGTCCTGACCTACCTTGGGACCTGCATCTTGGATTTTCCAGCTGGTCATGTTATTTTACTGATCCAACAAATACTTATGTTTTCTCATGATACAACTGATTTGGTCTATGGACAAGCTAATCATAAGGCAGTACACTATAACTCTAAAGCCCACTGTCTTTCTCAGAACCATTAATAGTACTTTACCTGAATGTATAAAAACACAAAAGAGGAGCTTCTACATTGAACATTCTAATATTGACAAAGTGAAAGGGTTTGGAATGGTTAATCAAAAAATTTAAGACCTAACTCAGTGCACTTCCACATAAGCACTGGATACCTCTGGTAAATTATAAAGATTGTCACAGTAAAAGCTTTTCTAAATCTGCTCATCAAATCTAAATCAGCTCCATCCATGAAAACAAATTTCAGGATGTTCTATAACAAATTGTAAATCTCGTACAATCAGGTTATGACTAATGCCACTTAAGTTCTAAAGCATATAGAAGACAAAGTCAAATAAGAGGTAAGGTCATGGTTTAAAGCTTACAAGAATGAAAATAATACAAAATTGTAACTATATATTGAACATCTTGGATCCAACATGCAACAATAATATCAGTACTGTTTTATCAACATGAAAACTTAATCAATTTTTACACTGATAAAATAAATATGCATTATTCTCTATCAAATTCATATATACTTCACATAAATCCACATTTATACACTGGTTTTATATTAAATTGTCTTTTTTGACAAATTTTTGCATTAAAGAACAATAAAATAACTGTTAAATATTTTAAATTGCTGAAAAAAGTATTGCAGATGTTTACACAGATAATTATAAAAACATGTCAATAAAAATTGAACGATAATCTTTAAAGCAAACAAGAGTTTTATAACCAAGTAGTGTGGCCATTAGGGAGTTAGGTTTCAGCAATAAGCCACTGGATGTGTCAAAAACTGATTATTCAGGCTTATAACAGACCAATGGTAGCACTGGATGTCCTGGAAGTTCTCATAATGGGCAGTATTGGCCAAGCACAGTTCTCACGCATCTGGAGGATGGTGCTGGGTTGAGATAACCCATATTATGATGATGTTTCATACCAACTGCCGGCTTCACAGCTTCAAGCCTTTTCAATAAAGCCATGTGAAAAAAATATTTCACATAACATACTTATGAAAAAATCTAAGGATTTTCACCTATCTTATAGGTAATCAAACCACTACAATACAAACGTTATAGTGGGAATTAGAATGCTAAGAGTCCAGTATTAAACTTTAGTAATGACCACAAACAAGTATCAACTACTCCAAACTCTACATATTCTATATGTGTACATTACAGAGCAGTAACCAGTGTTCTGTAATTTTTGTTGTTGAAATATTTGACTACCTTGGTTAAATTAATTTCAAGAAATTTTATTTTATTTGTAGCTATGGTGAATAATTTGTTTCCTGATTGAAGTATGAAAAAGCTACTTTTTACAACTTTATTTTAAACTGATATTAAACTGATACCTAAAAATCATAAAATCCATATTAATGTAATGTTTAAATCAGGTAAAATACATTTATCTCCTCAAATATTCATTACTTCTTTTTTGTCAAAATCCTTTCTTCTAGCTTTTTAAAATGCAGAGTATACTCTCTGCAGTAACTGATGTTAGATTGGAGCAAGAAATTCTTAATACCTATTCATCAATCTTTCCTCATCCTTCCAACCCTACTCTACCAAGTCTCTGGTAACCATGATTCTACTCTCAATTTGTATGAGATCAACATTTTAGTTTCCACATATGAATAGGATCATGGTGTACTTAATTACCTCCAGTTCTATCCATGTTGCCTCAAATGAGAGTATCTCACTTTTATTTAAATGGATTAATAATATATATATATATATATATATACATACATATATATATATATAACATTTTTAATTTTTTGAGGAAACTCCATGCTATTTTCCATATTGGTGGAGCTAATTTAAATTCCCATCAACCAGTGTACAGGGGGTCCCTCTTCTCCACATACTCACCAGTACTTGTTATCGCTAGTCTTTCTTACAATAACCATTATTACTGGGGTGAGGTGATCTCTAACTGTGGTTTTGATTTTAATTTCCCTGATGGATAGTGATGATTAGCATTTTTCATATGTATATTGGCCATTTATTTGTACATCCTTTAAAAATTTTTTTTAGTTATATATAGACACAATATCTTTATCTTGTTTTTTATTTTTATGTGGTGCTGAGGATCAAACCCAGTGCCTCACACATGCTAGGCAAGTGCTCTACCACTGAGCTACAACCCCAGCCCTATTTGTACATTCTTTTTGAGGAATGTCTAGGATCTATTGCCCGTTTAAAATTGTATTGTTTTTATATTACTGAGTGTTCAGAGTTCCTTATATATTCTGTATATCAATCCCTGTCAGGTGTATAGCTTGCATATATTTTCTGCCATTCTGTAGATTGTCTTTGACTCTGTTGATTGTTTCCTTGGCTATGCAAAAGTATTTCAGTTTTGTGTGATCCCATTTTTCTATTTTCCTTTTGTTTCCTGTGAAATCCCTTTTTCATGGTGCTGGGGATTGAAACCAGGGCCTTAGGCATGTTAAGCCCACATAGATATAGGTATTGACAAATAGATACTGTTGTCTTCTAACAAAAATTATTCATCTCCTTCTTTCCTACTTGAATAATCTTTATTTCTTCCTCTTGATTTTTCTCCCCTTTGGCCAAGATTTCCAGTACAATGTTGAAATAAAATGGTGAAAGTAGACATCCTTTTTTGCTATAGTTTGTAAATAAATGTCCATGTATTAAAGGTTTTGTCCCTGGAGTGGCACTATTGGGATTTTATCTGGTGATCTTAGGGGGTGGGATTTTATGCCATATCTTTAAGTCACTGAGGGCAGGCCCATGAAGGGGATTATGGGACTCCAACCCATCCAGTCAAACTTCTGCTTCCTGACTCATACAATGAGTGGGTTTTCTCCATGGCCTGTTCCCTAACGTTGTCATCCATTACCTCCACCAGAGGCCCAAAGCTATTGGTCCACACAATCTTAGACTGAAACCTCCAGAACCGTGAACTAAATAAGGCTTTTCTCTTACAAGTTAATCATTTCAGGTATTTCATTACAGTAATGTAAAGCTAAGTAATACACTTATCTTATTCCTGACCTTAAAGATAATGTTTTCATGTTTTCCCATTCAGTATGATATAGGCTGTGGGTTTTCTTAAATACAGTATTTTGTTGAGTTGCATTCCTTCTATACCTAAATTTTTAAGTTATGGAGTCATGGAAGGCTCTACTGAGGCCCCTGAGAAATACCCAGGTTGTCCCACCCATTCACCTTTGTCCCATGAAGAAGTTGAGCAGCCTATTCTCAGCTTAGCCAAATGAGGCTGTGAAAAGCAGATGCTCAGCCCTGGGTAAGCCCCAGATGCTGGACTTGGACTCAAAAAACTTAACACCAAAAAAAAAAATAATAATAACCCAATCAATAAATGGGCCAAGGAAATGAACAAACACTTCTCAGAAGAGGATATGCAGTCAATCGACAAATATATGAAAAAATGTTCAACATCTCTAGCAATTAGAGAAATGCAAATCAAAACTACTCTAAGATTCCATCTCACTCCAGTCAGAATGGCAGCTATTAAGAATACAAACAACAATAAGTGTTGGTGAGGATGTGGGGAAAAAGACATACTCATACATTGCTGGTGAGACTGCAAATTGGTGCAACCAATATGCAAAGCAGTATGGAGATTCCTCAGAAAACTTGGAATGGAATCACCATTTGACCCAGCTATCCCACTCTTCAGTTTACACCCAAAGGACTTAAAAACAGAATGCTACAGTGACATAGCCACATCAATGTTTATAGCATCATAATTCACAATAGTTAGATTGTGGAACCAATGAATAGATAAAGAAACTGTAGTATATATACACAATGGAATCTTACTCAGCATGAAAAGATAATAAAATCATGGTATTTTCAGGTAAAAGAATTGGAGAATATCATGCCAAGTGAAGTTAGCCAATCCCAAAAAAACAAAGGCTGAATGTTTTCTCTGATATGCAGATGCCGATCCACAATGGGGGTGAGGGGGGAGCATGGAAGGAATGCAGGAACTTTAAATAGGGCAAAGGGGAGGGAGGAAAAGAGAGAGGGTATGGAGGTAGGAAAAATGGTGGAATGAGATGGACATCATTATCCTAAGTATGTATGAAGACACAAATGGTGTGACTCTATGTACAACCAGAAACAGGAAAAATTGTGCTCTATATATGTACTATTAATTGAAATGCATTCTGCTGTCATGTACAAAAATTTAAATAAATAAATAAATAAAATGTAATTTCTGTCCTACTGGGTTTCAGTCTGGCTTTGGAGAAGTTACTCATTTCTATTTCCCTATTTCTCCATTTTGGGATAGAAATGTTCATTCTATTTCCATTCTACCATTGTATCTTGGAATTAGATAACTGGGGGTTTTTCCACATTTTATTTTTTATTTGTTCTAATTATTTATACATGACAGAAGAATGCATTGTGATACATCATACTTAAATGGAGTATAACTTCTCATTCTTCTGGTTGTACATGATATAGAATTATACCAGTCTCATAATAACATATGCATATAAGGTAATAATGTCTGATTCATTGTATTACCCTTCCAACACCCATGCCCCCACTTCACTCCCCCTATGTCTAATCCAAAGTACCTCTATTCTTTCCTAGCACCCCTACCTTTAATGTGAATTAGCATCCACATATCATAAAAAACATTCAGCCTTTGGTTTGGGGAATTGGTTTGTTTCACTTAGCATGATATTGTCCAGCTTCATCCATTTACTGGCAAATGCCATAATTTCATTCTTCTTTAAGGCTGGATAATATTTCATTTTTTACATATATATATATATATATATATATATATATATATATATATATATATATTTGTAGATGGACACAATATCTTTATTTTTATTTATTTATTTTTATGTGATGCTGAGGATCAAACCCAGGGCCTCATATATACTAGGCAAGCGCTCTATCACTGAGCTACAACCCTATACTGATAACTGCAGGTTTTTGTTTTTGTTTTTGTTTGGTAACAGGGATTGAACTTGTTGGGGCACTTAACCCTGAGCCACATCCCCAGCCCTTCTTATTTTTTAAGACAGGGTCTCGCTAAGTTCTTCATGTCCTCTCTAAATTGCTGAGGCTGACTTTGAACTTGCAATCCTCCTGCACCATCCTCCTAAACCACTGGGATTACAGGCATGTGCCACTGTACCCATTGATAACTTTGTTGTTTGTTGTTACTGTTTTGAAGATTTTTTGGACAGATTCACCCCTAGAACATTTGAGTGATGATGGAATAAGTTAAGATTTGGGGACTATTTGAGATGAAATGAGTGTATTTTTCATTTGGGGAAGGACAATTACGCTTGTGTGCCAAGGATAGAATGGTAAGGATTGGGTTGTGGTCCCCCACCCCTGCAAGGGTTCCTGTGTTGGCAACTTGATCCTCACTATGGTGGCATTGAACTGTTAGAAACTTTAAGAAATGGGGCCTAGGTGAAAGGAGTTTGGATCATTGCTGACATTGCCCTTAGATGGGATTAATAGTAGCATGTGTAATGAGTTGGCTTTCTCCAGAGTATGGTGTTATAAAAAAGTTTAAATCTGAGCACTAAATCTCTCTCTGGTTTTTTGCCTTGACTTTTGACCTCTTCCATTTATGCTGTTGCCATTGATTCCATTCAACATTAAGTTCTCTCTAGAGATAAGCAGATGTTAGCACCATGTTCTTGAGTATCCAGAACTATAAGCTAAATAAACTTTATAAAAAAAAGTACCCAGTGTAAGTCATTTTGGTATAGCAATGGAAAATAGATTCACACAGGGATATTGACCTGTAGTTTTCATTTTTGTCGTTTTTATCTGACTTTTGTATCAAGGTAATGCTGTACCAATAAAATGAGAGTAACCTCCTCTTCAATTTTTTGAAAGAGCTTGAAGAAAAAGTTTGTGAGTTATTTAAATATGCAATGCAAATTCCCAATGAAACCCTTTGGTTCTGGTCTTTTCTTTGTTAACAAGCTTTTGATTACTGATTCAATCTCCATACTAGTTTTCAGTCTATTAAAACTTTCTACTTCTTCATGATTTGATCATCAAAGGAATGTTTTAGGGAATTTATTAATTTCTTCTTGATTGTCTAGTTCATTGACATATAATTAATTTTTTACGCTAGTCTCTTATGATCCTTTGTTCTTCTCTGGCATCAGTTGTCATATTTCTTCTTTCATTTCTGATTTTTAGTCTTCCCTCATCTTTTCTTAGTTATTCAAGAATTTGTCAATTTGTTGATCTTACAAAAAACTGTTAGTAGGCAAGGTGCAGTGGCACACACCTGTAATCCCAGTGACTCAAGAGGCTGAGGCATGAGGATCGTGAATTCAAAGCCAGCCTCAGCAATGGCAAAGGCACTAAGCAACTCAGTGAGACCCTGTCTCTAAAAAATACAAAACTGGGCTGTGGATGTGGCTCAGTGGTTGAGTGCCCCTGAGTGCAATCCTTGGTACAAAAAAAAAAAAAAAACTGTTAATAGTTTCATAGATTTTTTTCCACCATTTCTCTATTTTCTATGTCATGTATGTGTTATTTCCTTCCTTCTTCTAACCTTAGGCTCAATTTGTTCTTTTTTCTAATTCCTTGGGGTGTAATTTAGATTATTTATTTGAGTTTTCTTACTTCTCAATTCAGGCATTTATTATTATGAACTTTTCTCTGTACTGTTTCTGCTACATTACATTAGTTTGGGTATGTTGTGTTTTGATTTTTGTTTGTATCAAGGTATTTTTGAATTTTCTTTTTTGATTCTTCTCTGACTCAATGGTTCTGCAAGATTGCATTACATGATTTACCTGTATAGGTGGGTTCTCCAGCTTTCCTTCTGCTGTTGATTGCTAGTTCCATTCATTTTCTCCTAAAATATACTTAGTATGATTTTAAACTTCTTAAATTTGCAAACACTTATTTTGTGACTTATCATGTCATCCATGCTGGAAAAATCTGCATGTGAATTGAAAAGAATATGCCTTGTTGTTGTTGTAGAATAGAATCCTCTGTATATGTCTGTTGGGTCCATTTTGTCTGCAGTGCTATTCAAGTCCTCTGTTTTTTTATTGATTTTCTATCTAAATGCTGTATTCACTACTGAAATTGGGGTCTTGAACTCTCCTTTTCCTTTATTGCTGCCTTTTTTTGCCTTCATGTCTATTAATGTTCATTTCATGTATTTAGGTGCTCTGATTTTTGGTGTATATAGTTATAATTGTAATATCTTCCTGGTGAATTGATACTTTTATTATTATAAATGTCCTAATTTAATCTCTCATGATATTTTTTGACTTAAAGTTTATTTTGTCTGACATAAGTATAGTCATCCCTGTTCTCTTTTGTTTGACCATTTGCATGAAATATTTTTTTCAAACCTATCTGTATGCTTAGATCTAATGTGAGTTTCTTATAGATGCAAATACTTGACATTCTTCTCTATTTTTAAACCAGTTTCTCTGTATCTCTTGATGGCATGTTTAATCCATTTACATTTAAAGTAATTATTGATAGGGAAGTATTTACTATTGCCATTAGGCTCTTGTTAGTCTTATAGTTCTATTTTATATCATTTCTTCTCTTTCTGTCTTTGTGTTTGGTTGTTGATTTTTTCTTATATTGATATGGTTTGAAATCTCTTTCGTGTAACTTCTTTTCTTTTGTGTAACTTCTATAGGTATTATTTTTGTGGTTGTCTTAGGACTTACATAAATTATCTTGTGGTTATAACAGGTAACTCAAATTCAACTGTTATACTTTTTATCAACATATTGTGAACCTATAAATTATTTCAAAACATAATTTTTTAAAAATGCTCCACATTATGTAGTAATATTTTGTATTGTTTTATTTTGCATTTCCTCAATAATAAATTATATTGATCATGCTTTCAAAAAATGCTTAATATTATTTTTAATTGGCAGCAGAATACAACAGACACCAGTATGGCAATATGTAAATCAGTGGATGTGTAACCGATGTGATTCTACAATCTGTATACGGGGTAAAAATGGGAGTTCATAACCCACTTGAATCAAAATGTGAAATATGATATATCAAGAACTATGTAATGTTTTGAACAACCAACAATAAAAATTATAAAAAAATATTATTTTTAATCAAGGAAAAGCATATTAGGCCACAGCTATTAGAACGGCAAAAAAAATGTTTTAACTGATGATGCCAAATTCTAGCAAGGCTATAGAGCAACAGGAACTCTTATTTATTGCTAGTAGAAATGCAAAATAGTACATCTACTTTGGAAAATAATTTGGCAGGTTCTAGTGAACTTAGGCAAAGACTTACCATTCAATCAGCAATCTCATTCTTTGCTATGTACCCAAGTGAACTAAATGCTTATGTTTACACAACAGCCTAAAATAAATGTTGAAAAAAATCATTCATGTTCACTAAATCAAGAAGCAACCAAGAAGTTCAACAGAGTAATGGATAAACAAACAGTATTTTATTAATACCTATTACATGCATTTATTTTTTATGTGAAAAACACAACTATATGGATGGAAAACAGATCAGTGATTCCTAGAGTTTGGTGGAGGGGAGTATGGTAAACTACAAAGGGAATAATCAGAAAAATGTAGGGTAGTAGAACTGTTCTCTGTGTTACTAAGATGGTGGGTAGATGTCTCTATGCCTTTGTCAAAACCCATAGAGCTATACATCACAAAGAGTGTACTTCAATATATGCAAACAAAGAATTAACCAGAATGTACAGGGATCCCTGAATGAAATAAAGGCCATGACAAATGAATCTAACTTTATTACAAATGTATGCTACAATCACATTCAGTTGTATGATGATGGATAAAGAAAGAATTGAAGAATAAAATCACCTAAAAATCTTGTAAAGGATGGAAATGAATAGTTTATCTAAGTATTGTTAGGAAATTGTTTTGACTAAAAATGATATAACTAAAGATAAAAAAGCTGTATATACATCATGTATTCTAGGTAGTAAATTTCTTTTCTCATCATTGGATGGGTTAACAATGCCTAAAACCTTTTTTGTACATACCAAGATTGAGAAAATAAGTAAATGAATGGTAGATGGTGATAGCTAAACTTCTTGTCATCAGAGAGGGAAGTTATAGATAAGCATATGGTAGGCTAGGACTAAACCTGGAGTGGAGTCAAAAACTTAATATGAAATCACATTTATCTTAATACATATACAGATGAATAAACACAAACAAAAGAAAGATATTTGTACTCATGACTTGTTATACAGAAGAAATATATTCCCTAATTCTGCTTGCTGAGAAGGTCAGGAAAAAAAAATGACACTTCAATAACAATTAGCAAACCCAACACCCAAATCCTTGTTTCTAAATAATATTCTCCAATAGAAGGAACCAGTCCTCTGGATAAATGGCTGATTCTAAGGGTTGGAGTGGAAGAAATACAAAACTGAATCATCTTGTAGTAAAAGAAAGTAAGGAAGTACCCAGAAAACAAAGGGAGCAATATCAGCAAGATGGCTAATTACAGGTGCCTAAGGCTGGCTGCACACACAGGAAAAGACCCAAACAACAATTAAGCAACTACATTTTGACTACTGTATCCAAAAAAGACCATTGGACTATGGCAAGGCAATGGAAGAAACCCTGTGGATTACAGAAACTCAGAATGACTGCATAGAGAAGGGATCAAACACTCGCTTCTGCCACTTTGTCTTCCTAGTTGGGATCAGCTTGGAGCAACTTCTCCCTCTTGTGAAAAAGCAATAAGGAGGCTCCCAATAGTCTCCTCTTCTGTGGTGGATACCAGTAGTCTCTGGTATGGGGAATTCCTCACAGGTCCTGAGTCCAGTTTAGGGATCTGCCTAGAGTACACACAACTGCATTACTGTAGAGAAGGATCCCACATTTTGCTTCCCCTGTAACCCAAGCTGCTATTGCATGGTGCCATCTTGAAACTGGAACCATTCCTAGCATACATTCTGTTCTGGAGGCCAGTAGCCACGGAATTATTTCATCCCTGAGACTGATATCATTGCACTGTTCCTCCAATGAGCCACTACAACTCCTTACACCCTGCCTAGGAGGCACTCCATCTTCCCCATTTTGGTGACTTCAGTGTTCCAGTATGAGCTGTTCAAATCTTAGGCCCAGCAGAACAGCTGGGACACCAGTGCCCAAGTCCATATGGCAATCTGCTTCCAAGGAACAGGTGGTTCTGCCTGTGGAGAAGCCAACCTTGAACCAGCAGAGTAGCCATACAATACTTCATCATATGACCCATTCTATTGTTCTGGCTTCACAAAATACATACCCACCAGTCACACCCCTTTGGCATCTGACCCATCCTGGTGCTCTATCCAAGGGAAATGGAGCCTTGATCCAGGAGAGCAGCTGCAACCCTGGTGCCCAAGCTATCATGACCCCTAATTTCTCAGAGAAACAGCCTTTGCTGATCTGTATCACCCTGTCCTCTGGGTCAAATAGCAACCATGCCCCTGTCCTTGGATCTGGCCCAATCCTCCAGAGTCTGAGCTGATGAAGCACACCACCTCACTGGGTATTAATTCAACATTACACTGCTCCCTCCCATTCACTCACCCTTCTCAGAACCACACCACTGCTGCAATCCACCATTCTGGGTCCTTGCTACCAATGCACCCATCCTCACAGAGCCTAGGCCACTGCTGTGTCTCACCGCTCCAGGGTTCAGAGTCATCATGATGCAGTACCCTCTCTCTTGAATTAATGTTGTGCCATGTTGGCACTGGGACTTTAATTTCAAAGGTACTCTGATACAAAGGGCCAGAGTCTTTGGAACATGTCTCCTTTATCCCTGGCAATGCCAGTGTTGTACCCTGACCCCCGGGATCAGTCACAACTATATATATGATTAAATATATTTTAAAAAAAACACCTGACTTTTGAATTGGGTGGCTGGAGCCTCAGGTTAGCACTCATCTTGGTCATGGACTCGCCATGGTGCTGTAGCTGTCCCAGAAGCCCAGCATCACCCTGAGTGGGACCACAGAGATCATGACATCAACAGTATTCTGTAACATGTGGCATATAGCCCTCTAAAACCTTCACTTGAGTACAGAAGTATGGACTCACCCTGCTGGTAACTACGGACACTGAACTCATAAAGTATCTCAACAGTGTGGTGGATCAGCTGAAAGATTGTCTCTACAAGTGCTCATTTCAGAAGCTGGTGGTGGTCATCTCAAAGAACAAAAACAGGGAGCTCCTCAAAAGGTGGCAATTTGATATTGTGACAAGACTGCAAAAGATGACAGTGCTCCCAGAGACAAGTCTCAGAAAGCTATCCAGGATGAAATCCATTCAGTGATCAGTCAGATTATGGGACAGTGACGTTTCTACCAAGGTTGGAAATTTCTTGTTCATTTGATCTACTGATTTATACAAAGATTTGGTAGTATCTGAAAAATGGGAAGAGTTGGGATCACAGTTTATTACCAATTCTGAGGAAATCTGTCTTCGTTCATTTACTACCACCATCCACAAAGTAAACAGCATGGTAGCCAACAAAATTCCTGTCAATGACTGAGGGTGGGATGAAAATATACTGTATTGTAATTCTCAATGTGGTTTTCCCAAAACCAAATCAACTGCAGTTAATGTGCTATATTTCATGGGTTATTTTAGCTGGGGAGCCAGCACTGTCCTGGATGAACTATGCATAACTACTCCATGTTTGTACCCAAGTGACCTACCACATTTGTCAATGTAGTGGGCACACTGCATGTTGTTCCAGAGTAGCCAGCAGATTTTGTCAGCATTGCAACATGAATTCCTTTGAATGTGATCTTGTAGATGGAAAATCTTTTGCTACAAAGCTAATTATTTTCCTAAATTGTTTTGGTCAAGTAATTGACTCAGAATGTAGATAGATATTTGAATATAAAATAATATAACAAAAGAGCTATGAACATTCAGAATGTTTGTTTAGATCCTGAAAATGATGAAAAACTGCTTTTTGGGTCCTTTGTCATTTATTATATTGTATAGTTTCCTCATGGAAAAAATGCCATTTGGTTTTAATATATATAACTTGAACCCATGAAGCAATGGATAATTGTACTCTTTGATTCTTACAATACAGAATTCTTAAATACTTCAAATAGTTTATAAATCAAGCTTCAAATGATAATGATAAATAAAGTGATAAATCTGTATGTTTAAAAAAACCCTGAAGAATTCATAAAAATGATTAGATCTAATAAACAAGTTGAGTGAATTTGCAGGACACAAAGTCAATATACAAAAGTTGGTAGTATTTATGCGTAACAATAGTTAACTATCTGAAAAAGAAATTAAGAAAACAGTTCCATTCACAATAGCTATTTGTGTAATTTCCAGACCCTACAGCCTTACTTCTCAGCTGAGGTCAATAGGATAGATCAATTGTTTCCAAATGTTCCTAGAATTCTTAAGTTGAAAGTTCTGGGGAACTGGAAGGCTACATGTGTGCTATATTTCTCTCGGGATGTAAACAAACAGTTCTAGCATTTCAGTACCAGGACATACAAATGCCAACAGTAGCTTCAGAAAATACTGGTAGGATATATCATAATAAAGAATCAGTTAGCAATCTTTGAGGGTCCTTCATTTAGCACTGTGAATACAATGACCAATAAAACAGAAGGCTCCTTAAAAATGTCCAGGGGTTGGGGTGGGGTTGGGGTTGTGGCTCAGTAGTAGAGCGCTCCTCTAGCACGAGTGAGGCCCTGGGTTAGATCCTAACCACCACATAAAAATAAGTAAATAAAACAAAAGTATAAATAAAATAAAGCCATGTTTCTAAAAATCAATGTCCTTGTCAAGCATATACAAAATGTGAGAAGGCAAAGGCAAAGTTCTGACTCATTTAGCCAATAGATAGAATGAGCATCTTTTAGATTCACACAGTTTATTACTTACATAGACAATGTAAGAATAGCCAAAGTTTTCAGCTCATTATAGTTTTTGTCCCACAACCCCAAAAGAACAATATCAAACTAAAAGGAGCCATATAACTACCACATACATTGTGGGATACTCCAGTGCTGAGAAGTCAACTCTAGACTTCAGCTAAATTGTTTACAGTCTGCATCTCTATTATCACAGAGGTGAGACAGAAAGCTCTATACCTTTCCAGAACTCATAATATAATGAAAAAGTCTCTCATGACAGCCTCCCAGGAGAGACAAGTGGGAAATAGCCTTGTGAAATAGGAGATGACTTTGTGACAACTCCTTAAAGAACTCCATTCATCTTGCATTCAGAGAGAACAAAGGCATTCAACTAAGACTCAGATAAGCTGTGGTTAAAGCTGTGTGGCTTATGTGGGTATATGAAAGATACTCAGAATTAACTATACCAATTTTTTTTCCAAAAAAATATACACAGAGCCAGATCACCTGTAATCCCACCAACTTGAGAGCCTGAGTCATGAGGATCACAAATTTGAGGCTGACCTCGATAAGTTAGGAAGACCCTGTATCAAAAGAAAAGTGAAAAGGCCTGGAGTTGTGGCTCAGTGGTAAAGTACCTCTGGGTTCAAGGTTCAATCCCAACACACACACACACACACACACACACACACACACACACACATATGCAGGATGAAATTTGTCATGAGATTTGTAGTATTTTTATGCCCAATGATGAGATTACTGGGAAAGAAATCATTAAAGCAGGGGCTGGGGCTGGGGCTCAGTGGTAGCACACTTGCCTGGCATGAGTGAGGGACTGGGTTCATTTCTCAGCACCACATGTAAATAAATAAAATAAGTATCTTTCAACAACTAAAAAAAAACTAAAAAAAAATCACTAAAGCATTTCTATTTATAACAGCTACAAAAATTAATCTACCTAGGAATAAATTTGACCAAGGAAGTGAAAGAACTCTATAATGAAAATTGCAAATCACTGATCAAAGAAATTGAAGAAGACACAAAAGATGGAAATACTTTGCATGTTCATGGATTAGAAGAATTAATATTGTTGAAATGTCCATAGTACCCCCCAAAATCTATAGATTCAGTGAAATCACCATCAAAATACCAATGACATTCTTCACAGAACTAGAAAAAAAGCCCAATCCTGAAATTCAAAGGGAGCACAAAAGACCCCTAATAGCCAAACAATCCTGAATAAAAATCCCGAAAGACAATCATCAGGAATACAAATAATGATAAATGCTGGTGAGGATATGGGAAAAAAGGAACACTTATACACTGCTAGTGGGATTGGAAATTAGTGCAAACACTATGGAGATAAGAGACAGCTATAACATTCTTTGTATTTACCCAAAAGAATTAAAGTCAGCATACTACATACTGAATAAAAAAGATAAAGGTTAGGACATCCCAGTACCTACCTCATTCCAAGGACATACTACAGAGCCTTAGTAAACAAAGGAGAATGATATTAGCATGGAAACAGACTCAGAAACCAATGCAATGGAGGAGAAATACCAAAAATGAACCCATGCATCTACAGCCAATTGATTCGTGATACAGGTGCCAAAAACATACAGCCTTTTCAATAAATAATATTGAATTTATTTTCAATAAATAATATTGAGAAAACTGGGAATCTATATGCAAAAGATTGAAAGTTGACCCCTCTTATCCTGTGCAAAAATCAACTCAAAATGTATCAAATACTTAAATGTGAAATCTGATACTATGAAACTACAAGAAAAGATAGTGGAAATACTTCAACACATTTACATAAGCAATGATTTTTTGATATGACCCCAAAAGCACAAGAAACAAAATAAAATTTGAAAAATAGAATTACATCAAACTAAAAAGCACACCAAAGGAAACAATCAACAAAGCAAAAGACAACCTACAGAATGCAGGAAAGTATTTTCCAGCTATTCATCTGATAAAGTATTAATGTCTAAAATACATAAGAAACTTTAAAAAAACTGGTAATCCAATGAAAAACTGGGCTAATGATCTGAATAAACACTTCTCAAAATAAGAAATACAAATGGCCAACAGATATATGAGAAAATGTTCAACATCTTTAGCAATCAGGGAAATGCAAATCAAAACTATACCGAGATTTCATCTCACTCCAGTTAGAATGACAATCATCAGGAATACAAATAATGATAAATGCTGGTGAGGATATGGGGGGAAAGGAACACTTATACACTGTTAGTGGGATTGGAAATTAGTGCAAACACTATGGAGATAAGAGACAGCTATAACATTCTTTGTATTTACCCAAAAGAATTAAAATCAGCATACTACATTGATACTTGCATTCCCATGTTTATAGAAGCACAATTCACAATGGCCAAATTGTGGAGCTAACACAGGTGTCCATCAAGAGATGACTGGATAAGGAAACTGTGGTACATATACACAATTGAGTTTTGTCCAATCATAAAGAAGAATAAAATTATGTCATTTGTAGGAGAATGGATAGATCTGGAGAACATTAAGCTAGGTGAGAACAGCCAGATTCAGAAAATTAAGGGTCATGATTTCTCTCACATGTGAAAGCCAAAGCAAAAACAGGAATGAAAAAGGATCTCAAGAAAACAGAAGTGACACCAGTAAACTAGAGGAAGGGGATCCAATAGGGAAGAGGGGAGGGAAATAGGGGACATGAGGGAAAGAAACAGAACAAACTATGAGATGTGCATGTATGAATGAATCTCATTACTATGTAAAACTATAATGTACCAATGAAAAAAAGAAAATGTGAAACATGGAATATTGTTCTGCCACAAAGAAAAATAAAATCCTGTCATTTGCATCAAAATGGATGAAACTAAAGAACATTAGGTTCAGTGAAATAACCAGAAATAGGAAGGCAAGTACCTCATGTTCTCTCACATGTGTTGAAATATTTTAAAAAGTCACTCTGAACGTTGAATAGTGATTACGAGAGGTTAGGAAGGTGAGAAAGGATCAATAAAGGGACACTGGATTTGATCAGTGAACACTATAGGAATGTACTGAAATATCATACTGAATTCTATGAATATGTACAATGAATACTTGTAATCAAAAAATTAAATTTATTTTATCGCCAACCTTCCCCTTCTTTGATGCTCACAAATTCCAATCACCCTTTTGCCCAAGGACAGTTCTGGAGGAAATAAAAGTAGAGTGAGGATTAACTATCTTGAAGATAGTTGCTCTGGATCTCTTTACCCTCCCCAACCTCATAATTAGACATTCTATTTAAATGTGAGGCACCCTTCTGGGCCACAAACCAAAGTGCTCGTCTTAAGTGTGTGCTCCACTGGAAACTGCCACTTGGCTGTCCTGAAGGTTTCATATTTTCCTTTAAGAGTCCATTCTAAATTCCAATGACACCTGCTGCCTAGGATGACACAGGCCATAAACAACCCGACAAATGTCTATGTAGCTTCCCCCTGCTGTATACTTTTTGCTATAAAGAGAGCACCAATGCCTAATCATATGTTTAAAGAATCCAAATACGTAACATGGTGCATTTAATTGACTAGAATGACTTGTGTTGGCTAAGCAGATGGGGATGGCAATACCAGACCTTGAAAAGATGTCTATGGAAATCAAGGAGAAGTTAAGGTGTGCTATATACTAGACTGGCCAGGTCTGGTACTTCTAGTTATATGCCCCAAAGTTCCCCTTTGCCAATTGTGTTCAGCTGTCCATCTGAACACATTTGCCAGACTTTTTGGCCTCATGTTCTGGAATCACTAGGTCTTGTATTTTGGTTCCAGTCATGAATTGTAGATAGATTACAATGCATTGTGTGATGCCATAACTGGGTGGAGGCCATATCCAGGTGTCCTTCTCTGTGTAGTGCTGATTTGATCATCTTGATGTTTATTTTGATACTCATTGTTAAAATGTTTTTCATCTGTTCACATAGGTCATAAACAAAGGTTGTGAGTCTTGTTCAGTTTCCGACAATATTTGTCTCCTTAGAGGCTGACACTTTATTATCCAATTATGTTGCTGCCAGTCACTACACTGCCATATTATTGCCTCCTACCAAAGAGTCAGTTGAAGTGGAACAGAGTGCCTTTTCCATAGCAAGCCACCATGGAAATATACCACTGAACAGAAGTTCTTTTTTGTGCACAGTTGTAGTGCATGGCTTTCTTTGGGGCTTCACAACAGCAGTGACCTAGTATATTCCATTGTCATTGAACATAGTTGATCCATCTGTGAGCCAGGCTCAGGCATGTTCAGTATACTAGAACTTCAGTGTACTAGAGCCTCCAAAAAGCCCAAAGTGCTGGCAGAGACACCACATCTGAATCATCCTCTCAAGTAGCACTGACCAGCCACCTTTCCTTGTAAATTTGAGATTCTATAATATGTAGCTTATTTTTTCCTGATATATCACTTCCATTTCATAATAATTGCTTATTAAGCAACTGCCATTTTGTTAGTGTTCTCATTTCTGACCCATCTCATGGTAGTGATGTCAGGGTGTCACAATACTGACTGTTGTTTTGTTATTTTCTAAGAGTCCACCAATGCCCAGCAACAACCAATAATAGTCTTTCAAATGGGGTACCGAGTGATCATGTCAGGCAAAAGCTATATCCAAGACTCCAGGGAACACCATGACCTAGTGGCTACATCTTTGGTCACAGGCTCCAGTCTGCATAAATGTCAATCACTGACACTTGTAGCTCAAAGGGCTCTTCAGGCTGACTTGCCCAACTGAAAAGACTGTCTGTACAGATTGTGGAATCATTTCCTTAAGCACTTCTGTCTCTAGCAATTCTTTAATCAAGACAAGTATTCCTTTCTACCATCTTCCCTTTCCCTGGTATCTTATACTGCTTTGCTGATACTGCATGGCCAGGCTAGGAGAGCTAGATATGCTCCCAGTTGTGTACTCTTCCTTCTACCACTATTCTAATTGTGAGCTTCCCCCATTGGGAACATCCTATCCAGGCAAGAGATGTATTACATGTACTTAACACATCTATGCCCACAATTCATTTAGCAGTATCGGTTACAACCACTTAAACATGTATTGGCCCCAAAGGACTTACTCATAAATTACATCAGTTCATTATACAATCTGAATTATTTCAAAATCCCATTAGTAATTTTTCAAATATGCTCACGGGACCTGCATAGCACCGCAGTGGCTAGTGTCCCAATTTCCAAAAGAAATGAAGAGGTTTGGCAAATTTGGTTGTAAGAAAGTCTCCAACACACCTTAAGTATGGCATAAGGCCTCTCTAATCCCCTTAGGGAAGAAGATAACTCAGCCTTTGTACTAGCTTTGTTTTTTCTTGAAGGGAGTGGAATCTAGCTAAGGACAGTATGTTGCAGGCAGTATGAATCAACACCAGTACGAACAGCACAAACCTCAGTAAAAAGACTAATTCCTCTTGGTCCTTCTCCTATTTGTCCACAGTAAATGTTAATGCTGCCTGGGGAGTCTTCCATACTACAGCCAGAATTTTTAAAATTTTGTGGTCTTCCCATGACCTGACAATGAGAGTGATTTTGTCTCATGGATAAAATATCAATATTCTCTTTGGAATCTCCTGATATACAGGCTTACACAGTGTGAAATTTAGTGGATTTCTTCTTTACCTGAAAGATATTTTCCTAATCTCATATTCAGGTTCCCATTCTGGCAGTTTGTTTCCCAGCAGCTAAGTAGTTTTACAGAGGTTATTTCTGGGCCACAAGAGAAAATTTTATTGTTCCCAGTAGCCTGATGGTGTCAATTAAATAGACCAGGGGATCTGACTCTGCAAACTATCTCATTATCTCTCATCCAGGATGGGGATACAGTGGTGAAAAGAGACTAAGTGTCCAAGTCACCCTGCTAATGGAAAGAGGAAAGGGTTGTGATTTCTTGAGAAAGTGCAAGAGGGATTATACTTGGGAATCAATATGTCCCTCTCATTCACAGACTCCTGTCTCTTCAACTAAGTTGAGGCCATTTGGATCTTTGAATATAGGTTCTTGTAGGCTACGCTTGTCCAGCTACTCTTTACCAGATTCTGTAAGATATCAGGGACACGGATATATTGGGGTGTCTTCATAGATATTTTAGTCACAGAAATTTTGGGATCTAGGAGCTATGGATATACATTTTTTTCCTCTACAGAACTAGTCTGAGATCCAGTCCATTCTCTGTCAGGGGCTGGGAGTTGGCAGGGCCTCCTTCTCCTCCAGAAACCTCCTTTCAACTGTTGCTGGGCAGAGCAGGAGAGGAGGAAGCAGCAGAGGCCAATTGAGCTGTGTGTGCAGAGAGGATTGGTTACACCAGGTACAAATGCCTTGGGCTGCTCTTGCTGTGATTGGCTGCTGAGTCACTCTCCCTACTCCATCTCTCTTTCTACAAAGCCAGGGGGCTGGGAAAGCTAAAGGAAGGGGAAGGATCTGTGAGGCCCCTTAGGACAAATGTCAGCTCAGCCCTGGGATGTTTGGACTTGCTGAGGTTATGTGCTCCCCTGAAACCTGAAATACAGCCTGCTCAGAGAAATCCCCTCATCCTTGTCTCTACCTGCAGGCACTTCTTTTACAACAAGGCTGGAGGAAATGAAAGGACAGAAGAATAAAATCTCTGCCACAGCACTCTGGCAACCTTGCACATATCCACGTTAGCCATATAGGCAAAGGCATCAACTATAGCTAATTTGAGTCTTGGTTGAATGCCTTGTAATCCTCCCAGATCATGCAATGATGGAAGGCCTGTAAGGAGCTATTACAAGGCCATTTCCCACTTGCCTCCCTATCTCCCCTAAGAGGCTGTTATGAAACAATTCCTTTGCCTCCTGGGTTCTGATGAAGCAAGGGGCTTCCTTCCTTACTTCCTTCAGAATAGAGATGAAAAATACAAAACTACTTATATGAAGTTTAGAACTGGTTTCTCAGCACTGGGGTATCCCATAATTTATGTTGTAGTTATCTGGTCCCTTTTGTTTTGATGTCATTCTTTTTACTGTGTGAAACAAGGACTATTGAGGAGCTGGCACTTTGGCTATTCTTCCTTTCTCTGTTTATATAAATGATAAACAGTCTGAACCTTGAAATGGCTCATTGCTTGGAAGATAAACATATTATATTCTTTTCTTGTGTCCTCAGTCCAATAATTTTCGCAATACACTCCATGGACCTTGAAACCATCCCTGCTACCCACACACACACACACAAAAACCCACAAAAATAATGCTAGCCCAGGTTTATACCAATTCCTCAGCTATTCCTCTCGAATCTTTTGCCTAGACAGGTGACAAAAGCTTCTGGTGGTAAAATCACTTACCTGCCTAGAATGACCCCAGCTCCCAGTCTTTCCTGGGGCCCCACACTTATGCCCTAGAACTCATAAACAATTCTCTGCTCAGCGACTTCTCACAGTTCCACCAGCAGTCATTCCAAATACTTAGCTCTCTTCAGCATTCCTTTTTGTTCCACTCAACTACATAGCTCTATTTAGACATATCCGTATTTAGAAGGTATTCTGTCTGTACTATATGTGGGTCAGAAAGTCAGATGAAGTAAAAAAAAAATAGCAGTCAATTCTTGGCTCTTGACTTTGAAAAGCCTTGACCTGGCCATACATAAGGCAAATTTTTCCAGAATTATTAAATGAACAGTGAGTCAGTTTTTCTTTTAGATTAAATTTCCCCAATATAAGAAGATTGGAAAAGTCTCAAACACAAACAAAAGAAAGTTAGATGCCACAGAGGACTCCGAAGAGAGAACATGTAGCCTGCTAAAATCTAGGATGAGATGATAAAATTCACAGATTAGTTTGGATATCAGAAATGAGAAAGAAATATTATTTTCCCTCTTTATGGTAAAGAACATGTATCTGGCAATGTCTCAGAATCCCCTGGTGCATTATATTTTGTGAGAATGAAGAAATAGTATATAATCAAATAGACCTACTCATAATTTCCTGCAGTGCAGAGCAATGCAGAAACAAACATTTTCTAAATAAGAAAACCAAAAGGGTTCTATGATCAGAACAAGGAAGGTATATCAGTGACAAGCATAGACAAATGACCAATGGCCACTCAAGGAGAACCTAGCTCAGTGATATGAGCATGGATATATAAAGAGCACAGAGTGTTAGATGACCAACTCTTCATTCTCTCTCCAGATTTTAAATATAATTCTTGGGGAAAGTAGAGGGCCAAGGGAAAGTAGGTAACTAAATAGCTGAAATTAAGTTTCCACCATCCAGTGCAATCATGATGGTAAAAAAGAAAAGATCAGTGTTATAGAAAAAAGGAAAGAAACATTTCTTACACCCTTAAGTTGACAGTTTTGATTTTTTACTATTGATATAATTAAGTTTAGAAATGATTCTAAATGGAAAAGCTAACACATTTCTAAGTTAACTGATTATGTCTGCACCTCAGAACACAAGAATAAGACCCTTCCTGCCACCTGGTGGCAGTATACTCTAAAGTGGAGAATCCCTTTAGTTTGGGGTGGATAATATGTTTCTTCCTACATGCCATGCTGTTTCACGCTCCTCTTTATGCTGTATATTTCTACATATACTATCCCTTCTGACTAAAACTATCCTTCTCTGAACCTTGCCTTTCTAATTAAAGAGAGATCCCATTTATGTTTTATTTCACCCAAATATATGTTTTTCTATGAGACTTTTTTGTCTCCTCATCTCTGGTTCCCCAACCTCAGCACAAATGGAACTAATTTCTCTTTTCCTTGTGTTCCAATAAATTGGTATAATAAATTGGTCACCTAGACCGATTTATACTATTATTTGTTTACATATCTGCCTTCTTAATGATGACTAATCTGTGTCCAAATTACAAAAGCAAAGGGCAAACACATTATGAAAGCTCAGGAATTGTTTGATACTGTTTTATGGATCTATGAAGAAAAATCAACATCACCTATTTAAAAGATAGGGCTGGGGTTGTGGCTCAGTGGCAGAGTGCTCACCTAGCATGTGTGAGGCACTGGGTTTGATTCTCGGCACCGCATACAAATAAGTAAAAATAAAGATCCATTGACAACTTTAAAAAAAATTAAAAATATGTATTTATATATTTATATTCAATTTGTAAATGTTAATTCAATTACTTTGTATTTTTTGCCTAATAGGTATGTTCCACTTTGAAATAAGAGAATTAAAGTGTCTACTAAAAATATGTATTTCTATGGCTGGGGTTGTTATTCAATGTTAGAATGCTTGCCTAGCATGTGTGAGGCACTGGGTTTGATCCTCAGCACCACATAAAAATAAAAACATAAAATAAAGGTCTATCAACAACTAAAAAAATTAAATGTGTATTCTATTTCCCATTTTAATAGTTCTGGTTGTAGGTATTTAGTTTATATGTTATTATAATCCCTTATGTTGTATTATTATTGATGACTCTCTTTATCCTACTTAGTGAAGTTAAGCTTAATTTTCACTTTCTCTAATACTAATACAGTTATATCTGCTTTCTTTCTATGTTATGTGTTCCAATCATCTAAGATTAGACTATCTATAGGCCTTAGGAGATTAGGAAGTTTGGCTTCACTTATACAACTAGGGAATTTAAAAAAAAGTGTCAATCTGAAAGTCCCTGCTCTTTCTACTAATTTGGACCCCTCACTGGCACATCTCCAATGGTGCACTTCATGGACATAGTACTGAAACATAAGGTTTTCCATGATGCCTTAACTGGTGAAGGCAGATTGGCCTTGCAGTGATGAGTGGCAGATGATATGAATATAGTCTTTCCCCTCTCAATCCTTGTGGATGGGAGCAAGTCAATCTCAACTATATGGGTAGAGAAGGCTGGGTAAGGAAGAATAGAGGACTCAGCAGAAATGCAGATGGAGAAAGGGAAAGTTGAAGAAAATTTGAACAATAAATACTAAGTTACAGTTAGATAGGAGCAAGAAATTATGGTGTGCTAGTACACAGTTGAGTGACCAGATAATAATAACACATTGTACATTCCAAAAAGCTAGAAGAAAGGACCATAATAAAATGGCAATTGTTTGAGAAGATAGATATCTATGTTCAACCTGATTAAATATTACACAATGTTTATATGTATTGAAACATTACTTGGTATCTCATTAATGTGTAAATTCTTAATTTGTGAAAATACACTCTACTGCCATGTGTACCTAAAAATAAATTTTAAAATATGTATTTTTTATATTATGTCTATAGGTGAGAAAAGGAAAATTATAGGAAAAAGAGGAGCAATGTCTGGAAAGAGTGAGAAGTCTAAACTGATTACCACCCACTGTTCCTCCTGCCTGTAACACCCTTCCACCTGCCCCCATGCCACTCTCTCTCCCAATCCTGCAGCCAGTTCCTGATTCACCTCCTCCATCACATCCAGCCTGACAGACCCAGGCACGTCCTCAGCTCCCAGCACTGACTGTCTGTCCCTCACTCACAACCTCACCCTGCCATGCTTCCCATCCTCACTGGGCCAGCCTGGAGGAGTGTCACTGCCCAGCTCACCCAGAAGCCCGGGTTCCCCTCCAGAGAGGCACTGTGGTGCATGTTAGAGCAGAGACAGACACATCCACAGGGCCTGGGTCTCCTCCCGTCCCCTTCCCTCTGTGGGAAATGGCAGTCTAGCAAGGTTCTCCTGTGGCATAGAATTGCATGTGCTTTCTTCCCCTGTGCCTCTGACTCCCAGCATCACGTGTGTGAATAAGCCTTTTAGCGTCTCATGAAATCACTGATGACTTTCTGGTCCCGGATGTTTGCTGAGCTGGCCACAAGATCAACTCCTCTGGAATTTTAGTCCAAGACAAGTGTCCATTTAGAAAGGTCTGTGTGCCTCCTTTTTTCCACAAAATGGAGGCCTGGGAATTCTGCTCCCCCTCCTTCCTGCTACAGCTGTCAGGAAGCTTAGGGGCAAACTGAGCCCCTATACATCTATGGCACCTGCTCACATACATTCCCTGGGCTTCCTTCTTTACAGAAGTCTTTGTTGTTTTATCCCTCCAGGATTGGTTCTACCCTCTGCTTTAAACTTTTAAGCAGAAGGGGTCAGAGGGAGTTGCCATTTATAACTTAGGGCTTAAGAATATTTGTTCGTGGTATTGCTTCTGGGGATTATGGAGAACTAAGAATTAGATTTACCTTGTCACCAACAAGAATCCCCCAAAAGGTCAAAATTCATGGAACAGCTGATTTGAAGATACCAGATATCAGGGAGCAAAGGAGAAGGATCCTAGAAAAATGATAAACAAATGATATAAGCTCTACAACTGCTTAAGCCTATTATTTGTCTTGAGAGACAGGGAGGTAGAATTCAGGTGGAGCCCTTCAGGACCACTGAAGTTCAGAAGATGGAGTTGACAGTTAAAGAGACCAAAGAAGATTGAGTTAATGTGGTAGAGAAAAGAGACAATATTGATAAATAGAGTAAGAACTCCAGAGATCTTCAGTGGGTTCTTCTCAAGTATTCAGTTGAGTACCAATTAGTGCGTGCATGTCAGAAAACTACCTCAAAGGATTAGAGGAAAGAATCCTTGATGTTTACTCAGAGTGGAAAAGAGTGTCTGTTCCCATAGCCAGACTAGAAAATCTCATGACCCATGGGACACTGATTAGAGAACACAGAAGGGACTTGACTCAGTATAAGGGACTAATTAGCCCCAGATTGATTGAGAACTGCTCTATTCCTGCCTAGCAAAACATAAAAGCAATACTCCAAAAATTAAACAGTTCCCTATTAACCTAATTTTGTCCCAGAACAAACGTGACAGATATTCATAATAATAAAAAAACAGCACCAAACAAAGTAATTTCACAAAGTCTCAGATCTGTTAAAAATTATCAGGCATACAAAAGAGGAATATATGACAGATTTATGAGGAGAAACATTGGTTGATAAAAACTGACTCAGAATTGACAAAAATGTTACAATTAACAGACAAGGACATTAAAACAGGTTACCCAACTGTCTTCTATATGCTCAAATCAGAGACATTGACAGTATACAAGATATGCAAAATAAAATTTTATATGACATGGAAAATATTAAATGGTATTTGTGGTATATTAAACATTGCAGAGAGTATCATTGAACTTAAGATAAAATGAAACACAAAGATAAAAAGTATTTTTTCCCCAAGAATGAACAAAGACATCAATTAAGTCTCTAATATACAAGTGATATAAGTCCCTGAAGGACAGAAGGGAGGGGAGGATATGGGAAATATTTGAAGGAGTGGTACTCCAAAATTTTCTAAACAAAATGAAAACATAAATTCACAGACTCAAGAATCTCACAGACCCCAAGCACAAGAAAGGTGATGAAGCTACACTTAAGTAAATTATAATCAAATTTCCAAAATCTATTACAAAGAAACAATAATCTAAGCAGACTGGTGTTAAGCTACAAACAGACACATAGAGCAATGAGGAAAAGAGAGCATTTAAATAAGTCCAAGTAGTTACAGCCAATTGATTTTTCATCAAAGTTGCCCAGAACACACAATGGGCAAAGAAAACTGTCTTCAGTAAATAGTGTCGAGAAAAGTGTACATAAATACAGAACAAAATTAGAATGTTGACTCCCATTTTATACAAAAATCAACTGAGGGTTGTGGCTGTAGCTCAGTGGCAGAGGACTTGTCTAGCATGTGCAAAGCTCTGGGTTTGATCCTCAGCACCCCATAAAAATAAACAAATAAAGCTATGCTGTCCATTTACAACTACAAAAAAATTGAAAATACATTAAAGATTTAAAAATAATACCAGAAACTCTGAAATTTCCAAAAGAAAATATAGAGGAAAACATCATGACATTGGCCTTGACAGTAATTTAATGGATATGACACAAAAGGCAGAGGTAACAAAAGCAAAAATAGACAAGTGAAACTTCATCAAACTGAAAAGGTTCTACAAAGCAAAGGAATCAGACAACAGAGTAAAAGGAATCCTATGGAATGGAATAAAATATTTACAAAATATAAATCTTATAATCAATTAATTTCCCCAATATAATAAGGAACTCCTACAATTCAGGAACAAAATGAAGAAAGTACTTTTATAATTTTTTAATTGGGCTAAGTAATTGAAGAGACATTTCTCCAATGAACACATAGAAAGAGCCAACAGATACATGAGAAAACGCTCAAAATTACTATCAGGGAAATACACATTAAAAGAATAACCTCACACTTGTTAGGATGACCATTATCAAAAAATAAAAGACAAGTATTGATGAGAATGTGCAGATATTAGAATCATAGTTGTACACTGTTGGCAGGAATGTAATATAATGCATTCACCATGGAAAAGAATATGAAATTTTCTCAAACATTTTAAAGTAAAACGTCTGTATGATTCAGCAGTTTTATTTCTAGGTATATATCCAAAAGAATTAATATCAGGGTCTCGAAGATATTAGCACTCCTTTGTTAATAGCAACACTATTAACCAAGATGTGGAAACAATTTAAATATCCATCAACAGATAAATTAAAAAAATATGCAACAGAGAATGAAGGGAAGTGAGGGGGCATGGGAATAAGAAGGACAGTGGAATGAATCAGACATAACTTTCCTATGTTCATATACGAATACACGACAAATGAAACATCATTCACAACAAGAATGTTCTAATTAGAATAAGTTATACTCCGTGTATCTATGACATTTCAAAATACTGTCATGTATATCTGAAAAGAACAAATAAAAAACTTTAAAAAGAAAATATGGAATACTACTGAAACCTTTAAAAAGAAGAAAATTCTGCAATATTTAACAACATAAGGTCCTTGAGGACCTTATGTTAAGTGAAATAAACCAGTCAGAGAATGACATATACTGCATGGTTCCACTCATAAATTATATCTGAAACAGCCAAATTCATAGAATTGAAAAGTGGTATGGTGGTTGCCAAGGGTTTGGTAGGTGGGTAAAACGGAGAGTTACAAATCAAATAGCATAAAGTTTCAGTTAAACAGGATGAACAAGTTCTAGAGCTCTAGTATACAACATTGTACCTACAATCACCAGTATTATGTAATACACTTGAAAATTTGTTATGAGGGTAGTCTCATGTTAAATGGTTTTACCACAATAAAATAATTTTAAAAGGTAATGGAACAAATTACCATCCACATGCAAAAGAATATGGACACTTACCTCACACCCTAGACAAAACCCAAAATGGACCATAGACCTAAATGTAAGAGCTAGAACTATAAAACAATTATTACTTTTTTTGTAGTTTCATAACAAAAAAAAAAGATTCCGTGAAAATTTTTTATCAAAATATATTTTACCCCTATGCAATCTTCTTCTACTTGGATATTTTATTCTATTTTTTAAAGGGAAGGCCCTTAAACTTTAGTATGTTTAGTGTAAGTCATTAAAATTCTCTAGGCTCTGTTGTATTCTTTTGAATAGCATGACTTTTATAATCTGCATTAAAGTTTGAATGCTATAATAAATTCTAAATTTTTTTCTGGCATTTTTAAATTTTTAAATTACATTTTAAATTTTCTTAACATGTAATAATTGTATATATTAATGGATTACAATGTTATATTTCAATACACATATACTGTGTACACTGATCCAATTGGGGTAATTAGCATTACTCTTCTTATCATACATTTGTTTGAAGGCTTTGAGCTTCTCTGTTCTATACCTTCATATAATATATATTGTTGTTTTGAAATGTAGTCACCCCACAGTGCTGTACAACAACAGAACTTACTCCTTCTAGGTGTGTTTTTGGTACTCATTATCTATTCAACCTCAGTACATCTCCTTCACCCTTCCCAACCTCTAGTAATCAATCAAGTTGATTACTACAGAGTGGAAAATAATTGCAAACTATACATCTGAAAAGGAGTAAAATCCAGAATAGAGAAAGAACTAAAAAACCTAATAAATTCCCAATATAATTTAAACAATTCAATGCAAAAAGAATAAATAACCCAACTACAAAATGAACAAATAACTCAATTAGACATTTCTTTAAAGAATAAACAGAAATGGCTAATAAGCACATGAGAAGATGCTCAACATATTCATCAGGAAAATACAAATTATAATCACAGAAAAATAGCACCACACACCTACAAGAATGGCAAAAAAATGTTAAAATCTTATCACTCTAATTACTGGCAAGAATGTGGAGAAACTGTAAAACTCATAAACTGTTTATTGGAATGTTAAATGGTATGAAGATTGTGGTAATCACTATTATGTGTCAATATGGCAAGGTCATTCTTATGGTCTGGATATGACATACCACCCAAAGACTCGTGTATTGAAGGATTGGTCCCCAATGCAACAATATTCAGAGATGGGGTCTTTGGGAATTACTAGATAATGAAAAATCTGACTTCATCAGTGGATTAATATGAAGAGCTCATTCAAATATAATGAATAGTTCATTCCAATATAACTCTACTGAGGGAGTTATATTGGAATGAACTATTGGTTATAGAAAGTGTAGGAGGTGGGACCTAGTAGAAGGGAATGGGTCCTTGGATGCATGCCTCTTGTCCTCACCTCCTTCCCCATCCCAGCCCTGCTTTCTAGCTGCCATGAGATGAGCAGCTTTCTTCCACATACCTTTCCACTATGATATTCTCAGGCCTAGAGCAATGAAGCCAGCTGACCACAGACTGAATCCTCTGAAACCATGAGCTAAAACAAACCTTTCCCACTTGAGGTTGTTTTCTCATGTATTTGCCACAGCAATAAAATGCTAATCAATACAGTTATAATCTTCTTTTATTCAAACACTAATCTTGGTGTTACTATGAACATATTTTAAAAATTTATTTATTTAATCTAATATTGTCAGGAGCTGCTCTGGATAGGAGCTATGTGCACACCTTTAAACCCAAGTAAAGGGGTACAGAGCAGTTATTGTACCCTGCAATACATTGGACTTCCACTGGGATAATGAGATGTGCCTCCAGGAGTGGGCATCACCCAGTGGGTTGAGTTACACCCACCTGTTCCTTTGTAATCCTACCCCTTGCCTTTTTTCGGATAGAATGTTCCATGGAATAGAGCCCCCAATAAAAGGAGAACCTCAGAGTGTGCCTCCTCGCTCTTGTCAGCCTCTCATGACTTTCTCTTGCCCCTCTTTGGGGGAACCTGAGGCCGGGCACCAGGTAAGCCATCCTGAAGCTCAGAAAAAGGTATTCCATGTCTGCGTGGTCTTTTCGTGTCACCCAAAATTCACTGGAATGACTTTGGTTCAGTAGCCTGCACTGGACGGGGGTGACATAATATGTTATACATGACAGCAGAATGCATCTCAATTCATAGTATACATACAGAGCACAATTTTTCATGTCTCTGGTTGTACACAAAGTGGAGTCACACCATTCATGTCTTCATACATGTACTTAGGGTAATGGTGTCCATCTCATTCCACCATCTTTCCTACCCTCATGCTCCCTCCCTCCCCTTTGTCCTATCTAAAGTTCCTCCATTCCTCCCATGCTTCCCCTCCCACACCCATTATTGATCAGCACTCACATATTAGAGAAAACAATTTGGCCTTTGGGTTTTTGAAATTGGCTTATTTTGCTTAGTATGTTATTCTCCAAATCCATCCATTTACCTGCAAATGCCATAATTTTATTCTCTTTTACTGCTGAGTAATATCCCATTGTGTATATATACCAAAGTTTCTCTATCCACTCATCTACTGAAGGGCATCTGGATTGGTTCCACAATTTAGCTATTGTGAATTGTGCTGCTAAAAACATTGATGTAGCTGCATTCATGTAGTATGCTGTTTTAAGTCCTTGGGTATAAACTGAGGAGTGGAATAGCTGAGTCAAATTGTGGTTCCATTCCAAGTTTTCCAAGGAAACTCCATACTGCTTTCGATATTGGCTGCACAAATTTTCAGTCCCACCAGCAATGTATGAGTGTGCCATTTTCCCCACATACTCACCAACACTTATTGTTGTTTGTATTCCTTTTTATTCTTAAATATTTATTTTTTAGTTTTAAGTGGACACAGTATCTTTATTTTATATTTATATGGTGCTGAGGATCAAACCCAGTGCCTCATGCATGCTAGGCAAGCACTCTACCACTGAGGCACAACCCCAGCTCTGTTGTTTGTGTTCTTTTTTTTTAAATTTTTATTGTTGGTTGTTCAAAACATTACATAGTTCTTGATATATCATATTTCACACTTTGATTCAAGTGGGTTATGAACTCCCATTTTTACCCTGTATACAGATTGTAGAATCACATCAGTTACACATCCATTGATTTACATATTCTTAATAGCTGCCATTCTGACTGGAGTGAGATGAAATCTTAGAGTAGTTTTGATTTGCATTTCTCTAATTGCTAGAGATATTGAACATTTTTGTCATGTGTTTGTTGATTAATTGTATGTCATTCTCAGAGAAGTGTCTGTTCATTTCCTTGGCCCATTTATTGTTTGAGTTATTTGGCTTATTTATTTATTGGTGTCAAGAATTTTTAGTTTTTTTTCTATATCCTAGAGATTAGTGCTGTATCCTATGTGTGTGTGGTGAAAATTGGTTCCCATTTTCTAAGCTCTCTATTCACGTCACTGATTGTTTCTTTTGATGAGTAGAAGCTTTTTAGTTTGAATCCATCCCATTTATTGATTCTTGATTTTATTTCTTACATTATAGGAGTCTTATTAAGGAAGTTGGGGCCTAATCCAACATGATGAAGATTTGGGCCTACTTTTTCTTCTATTAGGCACAGGATCTCTGTTTTAATTCCTAGGTCCTTGATCCACTTTGAGTTGAGTTTTGTGCATGGTGAGAAATAAGGGCTTAATTTCATTTTGCTGCATATGGATTTCCAGTTTTCCCAGCACCATTTGTTGAAGTGGATACCTTTTATTCAATATATATTTTGGCATTTTTGTCTAATATAAAATAATTATAATTTTGTGGGTTTGTCTCTTTTGGTGCCAATACAATGCCATTTTTGTTACTATAGCTTTGTAGTATAGTTTAAGGTTTGGTATGGTGATGCCACCTACTTCACTCTCTTGCTAAGTATTGCTTTAGCTACTCTGGGTCTCTTATTTTTCCAGATCAATTTTATGACTGCTTTTTCTATTTCTATGAGGAATTTCATTGGGATATTGATTGGAATTGCATTAAATCTGTATAGTGCTTTTGGTAGTATGGTCATTTTGATAATATTAATTCTGCCTATTCAAGAACAAGGGAGATATTTCCATTTTTAAGGTCTTCTTTAATTTCTTTCTTTTGCATTCTGTAATTTTCGTTGTAGAGGTCTTTCACCTCTTTCATTAAGTTGATTCCCAAGTATTTTTTTTTAGGCTATTGTAAATGGGGTAGTTTTTCTAGTTTGTCTTTCAGAGGATTTGTTGCTGATGTACAGAAATACCTTTGATTTATGGGTGTTGATTTTATATCCTCCTACTTTGCTGAATTCATTTATTAGTTCTAGAATTTTTCTGGTGGAATTTTTTTGTATCTTCTAGGTATAGAATCATATTGTTGGCAAATACTGATAGTTTGAGTTCTTCTTTTCCTATCTGTAACCCTTTAATTTCTTTCGTTTGTCTAATTGTTCTGGCTAGAGTTTCCAGGACTATGGTGAATAGAAGTGGTGAAAGAGGGCATCCCTATCTTGTTCCAGTTTTTAGGACAAATGTTTTCAATTGTTCTCCATTTAGAATGATGTTGGCCTGGGGCTTAGCATAGATAGCTTTTACATTGTTGAGATATGTTCCTGTTATCCCTAGTTTTTCTAGCGTTTTGAACATCAGGGGTGCTATATTTTTTCAAATGCTTTTTCTGCATCTATTGAGATGATTATATGATTCTTATTATTAAGTCTATGGATGTGATGAATAACAATTATTGATTTCCGTATGTTGAACCAACCTTACATTGAGATGAATCCCACTTAATAGTGGTGCACTACCTTTTTTATATGTTTTTGTATTCAGTTTGCCAGAATTTTACTGAGAATTTTTGCATCTATGTTCATTAGAAATATTGGTCTGAAGTTTTATTTTTTTATGTGTCTTTGGTTTTGGAATCAGGATGATATTAACCTCACAGAATGAGTTTGGAAGTGTTCTTTCTTTTTTCTATTTCATGAAATAATTTGAGGAGTATTCGTATTAGTTCTTCTTTGAAGGTCTTGTAGAACTCAGCTGTGTATCCATCTGGTTCTGAGTTTTTCTTGGTTGGTAGGCTTCTGATGGTGTCTTCTATTTCATTGCTTGAAATTGATCTGTTTAAATTGTATATATCATCCTTATTCAGTTTGGGCAAATCATATGACTCTAGAAATTTGTTGATGCCTTTGATACTTTCTATTTTATTGGAGTATACATTTTCAAAATAATTTCTAATTATCTTCTATATTTCTGTAGTGTCCATCATGATATTTCCTTTTTCATCACAAATGTTAGTAATTTGAGTTTTCTCTCTCCTCTTCATTAGCATGGCTAATCATTTATCAATTTTATTTATTTTTTTCAGAGAACCAACTTTTTGTTTTGTCAATTTTTTCAATTATTTCTTTTCTTTCAATTTCATTGATTTCAGCTCTGATTTTAATTATTTCTTGTCTTCTAATGCTTTTGGTGTTGATTTGTTCTTCTTTTTCAAGGGCTTTGAGATGTAATGTTAGGTCCCTTATTTGTTGACATTTTCTTCTTTTAAGAAATGAATTCCATGCAATGAACTTTCCTCTTAGTACTGCCTTCATAGTGTCCCGGAGATTTTCATATGTTGTATCTGTGTTCTCATTAAACTAAGAATTTTTTAATCTCCTCCTTGATGTCTTTTGCAACCCATTTTTCATTCAACAGCATATTATTTAGTCTCCAGGTGTTGGAATAGCTTCTATTCTTTTTATTTTATCATTGATTTCTAATTTCATTCCATTATGATCTGACATAATGCAGAGTAGTATCTCTACTTTTTTGTATTTGCTAAGAGTTGCTTTGTGGCATAATATATGGTCTATTTTTAGCGAAGGATCCATGTGCTGTTGAGAAGAAAGTGTATTCATTCACTCCTTGATGTATGAAATATTCTATATATGTCTGTTAAGTCTAAATTATTGGTTGTATTATTGAGTTCTATAGTTTCTTTGTTTAGCGCCTTTTTTTTTTTTTTAAGATCTATCCAGTGGTGAAAGATTATTGTGTTGTGGTCTATTTCACTCTTGGACTGAGAAGAGTTTGTTTGATGACATTGATACTCCATTGTTTGGGGCATATATATTTGTAATTGTTATGTCTTATTGATTATGGTTCCCTTAAGCAGTATGAACTGTCCTTCTTTTTTAATACTTATTTTTTAGTTGTAGTTGGACACAATATCTTTAATTAATTAATTTATTTTTATGTAGTGCCGAGGATCAAACCCAGGGCCTTATCTGTGCTAGGCAGGCGCTGTACTGCTGAGCCACAACCCCAGCCCTGAAATGTCCTTCTTTATCCCTTTTGATTAACTTTAGCTTGAAGTCTACTTTATTTGCTATGAGGATGGAAACCCCTGCTTATTTCTGCAGTCCATGCGAGTGTATGTTTTTGCCCAATCTTTCACCTTCAGCCTGTGGATGTCTTTTCCTATGAGATGAGTCTCTTGAAAGCAGCATATTGTTGGGTCTTTATTTTTTAATCCAACCTGCCAGTTTATGTCTTTTGATGGTGAGTTTAGGCCATTGACATTCAGGGTTATTAATAAGACATGATTTGTTTTCCCAGTCATTTTTGTTTGTTTTTTTGGTATTTAACTTGACTTGATTTCTCCTTTGATGGTTTTTCCTTTAGTGTAATACCTCCCTTTGCTTACTTTCATTGTTGTTTTTCATTTTCTCCTTATGGAATATTTTGCGGAGGATGTTCTGTAGTGCTGGCTTTCTAGTTGTAAATTCTTTAAACTTTTGTTTGTCATGGAAGGTTTTTATTTTGTCATCAAATCTAAACCTTAATTTAGCTGGATACAAGATTCTCAGTTGACATCCATTTTCTTTCAGAGCTTGATATATGTTGTTCCAGGATCTTCTAGCTTTCAGGGTCTGGGTTGAAAAATCTGCAGATATCCTAATTGGTTTCCCCCTATATGTAATCTGATTCTTTTCTCTTGTGGCTTTTAAAATTCTCTCCTTATTCTGTATGTTAGGTATTTTCATTATAATATGCCTTGGTGTGGATCTGTTGTGATTTTGTACATATGTTGTCCTGTAAGCTTCTTGTACTTCATTTTCCAATTCATTCTTCATGTTTGGAAAATTTTCTGATATTATTTCATTGAATAGATTGCTTATTCTTTTGGTTTGTATTTCTGTTCCTTCCTCTATCCCAATAATTTTTAGATTTGGTCTTTTTATGTTGTCCCATAATTCTTGAATGTTCTGCTCATGGTTTCTTACCATTTTCACTGTTTGGTCAATGTTCTTTTAAAGATTATATATTTATTCTTAATTGTCTGAGGTCCTATCTTCCAAGTGATCTAATCTGTTGGTTATGTTTTCTATTGAGTTTTTAATTTGGTTTATTGTTTCTTTCATTTCAAGGATTTCTGTTTTTTTTTTCCTGAACCTCTTTCTCCTTACTGAAGTAACCTTTTGCTTCCTGTATTGCTTATGTAGTTCTTTATTGAAATGATCTTTTGCTCCTGTATTTGCTCTCTTATATCATCCTTTACTTCATAGAACATTTTAATTATGTACATCCTGAACTCTTTCTCTGTCATTTCTTCTAATAATGTAGTATTTTGATTTGTTTGGGGCACTATCTTCGCTTGTTTTTTCATGTTGTTCACGTGTCTTCTCTTCTAGCACTGCAGATCTGAGGCATTACAGTTTTTACCCTATAGGCTTATAGTGTCCCTGCAGGATTCCAATACCTCTCCTTTAAGAGGGAGAACAATATTAACAGATCCCAATACAAACAATATACAGCATTAAACCAAATACCTGCTATTAAGACGTTGATGGTTTTGTCACAGTATACAGAAATGGAGAGTTCAATTATTATGTACAATATAAACAGTATGTTTGCAAAATGGTCTACAGTTTTTGATGGTGGACAAAGAACTGGGGGTGAGGTGTAGGATGACATTTTAAGGGAGTAGGAGGTGAGGATATAGTTATTAGATCTTAGAAAGTGTGAAAGAGGAATCTGAAGACATTGGTTAATAGCAGGAGAAGAGAGAGAAAGTGATTTGGGGAAGACAAGTGGGAAGACAATAGAGTACAAAAATCAAACATACATATTAAGAAAAATAAAAATGTAAAAATAGAAGATAAAAGAATATACAACACAACTGTAATGTACTATTTAGACATCCCAGTCCTCAGTAACCTAATTCAGAAAAGTACTGAATTTCACAAATGTTGGGGATGTGAGGGTGGAAAAAGAGGGAGAGACAGGAAAAAAAAATCTTGACAGATATACAAGGATTGTTTTTGTTGGAGTCCAGTATCTTTCCCTTCTCATCCAATAGGTGGGGTTGTCTGTTTGCTGGTATCTCCACCCTCAGGATGGTGAAGGTAAGTAGGGTGGGAGGGTTGGTCTTGGGTGCAGAGCTCCTGGATGTGGGGTATAGCATTTGCCGGTCCCCAATGGGAGTCTGCACCCAAAGGATCTCCTTTGGGGCCTGCTCATGTGATGTGGGTGTCTGGTCTTATCTCCTTATATTGACTGTTAGACCTCACAATTCCTGGTCTCTAATTTAGTCTCTAAACTGTGTCTCACTCGCCCCCTCCCTTTCTATTTCCCAATCATGAACCTTTCTCTCTGGAGGTCTTGTGGGCTACACTCTGGGGGCTGTGCACATGTGGTGGAGAGCTGTTTTGTACTGGGCAGTTCAGGACTAGGTTTTGCGAGCTATGGACCAGCTGTGTAGCCACAAGCACTGTGCCGGGTTAGTGGCTGCCAGGGAGAGGGGGCAGTTGAGGACTAAAGGTACTTTGATATTGCTTCTAAGCCCCAGTAGGTGTTCCAAGCTGGGGGTTGCCCAACTGAAGATGGCAACAAAGGTGTCCCAAGATGGAGGTGACTGCTTTCAGCAATGGGGTATGGGGTCAGGTGGGGCAGGGCAGTTGTGGGCGGTGTGTTCTGAGATGCAGCTTGGTGGCATACAGTGTTGTGGCTGTCAGCTATCTCCAGACCCTGTGTTGTGTCCCCAGGTGCAGGCTACTGCGTGTAGGGGAGTATGGCAGTGTTTGCAATGCCCCAAGATGGAGGCAACCAAGGGAGTCCCACTTTGGTAGATGGGGGTCAACATGGGAGTGGAGGCTGGAGTTCTTTGCATGGGCAGGTATCCTGCATGGGAGCAGCAGCCAGGATTCCTGTGCTGGTAGGGTGGGCAGGAGTTCTATGTGGGTGCTGATGCCTGTGGTCCTACTCAGGCATCCAGAGGTCCAGCGTGGGTGAGTGGCCAGGAGTCCTTCCCTGATGCTGAGGCCTGGAGACCATGTGGGCATGGCAGCCATAATTCCTGAATGGAAGCAGCTGTTGGGGGTCCTCTAATCACTCGCAGAGAAACATTATTCCCACTACTTGAATCCTAGGTCACAGAGCAACACAGAATGCAGCCTCCCTCTAGCCTGCCATATTGGGTCTCTTCCTATGAATGTAATTTATAGACAACAAAATATGCAATCAGTTTAAGTAAAGAAGACTATTCTAGATAATATGTATGAGTCTGATTCAATCCCTTAAAAGGTCTTAAGAACAGAACTAAGACTTCCCTGAAGAGGAAACTTTAACTTGTGCCTGAGTTCCAGCTTGCCTTTCCTGAGTGCCTGCCCTAAAGGTTTTGGATTTATCATGCCAATATTTGTGATAAATGTCTTAATATTCTTATGGTACCATCTCTGTATCTCTGTAGAAGCATGACTGACACAATAACTGAAAAACAGCTTTGCAGTTCATTTAAAAGGTAAATGTACATCTACCATAGGATAAAGCTATTACAATTCTAGGTGTATCCAAGATGGATGAAAACATGTGTTCGTACAAAGACTTATAAACAAAGGATAATGGCAGATTTGTTTGTAATAAATAAAACCTGAATATAACCCAACACATAAATGAATAAACAAATAAATAACCACAAAATGGAACACTACTTAGCAATATAAAAGAATGAGTTATTGGCACACACAAAAACATGAACTAGCCTCAAAATAATTTCACTAAATTTAAAAATCCAAACAACTCAAGACTACACACTGCACTGAAATAACATATTACATCTATATAAAGCTCTAGGAAATGAAATTTAAACTTATAGAAAACATACCAAAGGCTGCTTAGAAGAAGAAGGGAGTAGATATGGAAAAGGCTGAAAGGAAGGATTATAAGAAGGATAGGGGAAATTTCTAAACCTGATGGTTCATTATCTTGATAAGGAAGATAGTTTATTAGGACTGTACCACACCCTATTACATGCCCAATTGTACACTTTAAATATGCAAATTTTGTTATCTGTCAATTTTATTTCTTTAAATTTATTTAAAGTAAAGAATGTAGGCTACTTGGTTCAGAGCCTGGAAGAATCAGACCCCTGCAGCTGTGTGTGACTTTGAGAAAATTGTTTCCATTCTTTAAGTATCAGTCTCCTCATATGTAACATGGTAAAGGTAACAGCTGTTTTCTTTAAGATGGTGTTTGTAGGAAATTAAATGAGAACATCTGCATAAAGCATTTGCACAGTACCTAGTTCATTGGAAGTACTCAATAAACATCTGCTATTACAATAATTACTAATGCTCTATGTGTTATATACCCAAATGTTTTGGAGACATTATTGTTTATTTTTATTATGACCCCTGAGGAGCTTTCCTGCTTTGTAGAAAGAAAAATAATTTAAACTAATTCTTCAACTCTCAGAAAGTCAAACATGCATAAAAACCAAGGATTTCAACCAAATTCTGAATGGTCTCTTTCCAATATACCACGCTTTCTACGGTCAACATAATAAATGGCCTTGAATCTCAAATAACTTTCTAATTGTGGCAGCATAACTTCTATGAATCACTCGTATTTTCTTTCAAAGTGATGGATAACTGTTCCATTATTAGACTGGCATACATTTTACTTGAGAACTTTAATAAAAATAAAGATTTATAAATTCAATAAACCAACATTACTTGCAGCAGTATAAATATTTTAATATCCCATTCACATGGTAAATTATGAATCCTGACTTCCCAAGGCAGAATTCAAAAATTCATTTTGGTTCAACCTATACAAGGAAAACTTTAAAACACTACTGCTATGGTGTGACTGTTCTGTCCTCCAAAAAATTCTTATGTTAAAATCCCTACACTGAAGGTGATGTTCTTAGAATGTAGGGCCTTTGGTAAGGTGATTAGGTTATGAAAGGAGCCTTCATATATGGGATTTGCCCTTAGAAGACACCCCAGAGAGCTGCCTTTACTCTTTCATCATATGAAGACATAGTGAAAAGGCACTATCTGCGATCAGAAAGTGAGCCCCTCATCAGGTACCAAATATGCCAGGGCCTTGATCTTCGACCTCTCAGACTCCACAACTGTGAGAAATAAATTTATATTGTTTATAAACTTCTCAGTTTATGCTACAACAGTCTTAACAGACTAAGAAAACTCCTGAAAGACACAAAAGTCAAACTGAACTAGTCAACAACAACCTTTAATCTTGGATACAATGACTAAACACCATAAAAAATGCTAATCCACCCTCTTTCAAGTTAATATACAGATGGTTCCTGACTTAGGAAGGTTGGACTTTCAGATTTTTTGTTTTGTGATTAGTGTAAAAAAGATGTGCATTCAGTAAAAATATGTACTTTTGATTTTTATCTTTTCCAAGGCTAGAGGTACAGATTAAGATATATTCTCATGTTTTCTCTGATATGCAGATGCTAAATCACAATAAGAGGGAGGACTAGGAAAGAATAGAGGTACTTTGGATTATGCAGAGGGGAGTGAAGGGAGCTGAGGGGGTATGGGGATAGGAAGGATCGTAGAATGAATTGGGCATTAAAACCCTATGTACATATATGATTACATGATCCTACATCATGTACAACCAGAAGAATGAGAAGATATACTTCATTTATGTATGATGTGTCATAATGCATCCTACTGTCATGTATAACTAATTAGAACAAATTTTTTAAAAGGATACATTTTCATGATGTTGGGCAACAACATCAAGCCACAGTTCCTCATCAGCCATGTAATTATAAGGATAAACAGCTAATACTCTATAGTATGCTGTGTTGTTTGGGGTTAGACTGTAACCCCAATGTATGTTGAGGACCTTCTGTATATATTTTATGAAATTATAATAAAAATACCAAAAAGTTTTTATGAAGCTGGACAAATTGATAGAATATTCTGCAAAGAGAGCTAAATATAAAAAATAGCTAGGAAAATATTGATAAAGAAAAGGAGGAGTGGGGTTGTAGCTCAATATTAGATCACCTGCCTAGCACTTGTGAGGCACAGGGTTCAATCCTCAGCACCACATAAAACTAAATAAAACAAGGGTATTGTGTCCATCTACAACTAAAAATATTTTTTTAAAAAAAGAAAAGAAAAGGAGCTTGACATGGTGGAACACACATGCAATCCAAGTGGCTCAGAAGGCTGAAGCAGAAGGAACACAAGTTTAAGGCCAGCCCCAGCAATTTAATGCAGTTCTAAGCAATTTATCAAGACCCTGTCTCAAAATAAAAAAATAAAAAGGGCTGGGGATGTGGCTCAGTGGTCAAGTGGTACCTGGGTCCTTCCCTTGTACTGAAAAAAAAAGAAGAGGTACAAGGATGGGGTATAGGTCAGTGTTAGAGCACTTGCCAAGCATGCATGAGGCCCTGTGTTCAATCCCCAGCACCACACAAAAAATTTACACAATATAAACATGTATTGAAACATCATATTACATTATGTACAATCTTGCCAGGCACAATGGTACATACCTCTAGTCATAGCTGCTCTGGTGGCTGAGTTGGGAGGACCACTGGAGGCCAGAAGTTCAAGACCAGCCTGGGCAACAAAGAAATAATGTATCTCAAAAGAAGAAGAAGAAAAGAAGATAAAGATGAAGACAAAGATGAAGAAGGAGAAGGAGGCAGATGAGGCAGAGGAAAGTGTGATAATCTACAAATCCTACAAGATATTTTAAAATACTATGAAGTCCTTAAAATCAAAATCATATGTTATAGGCACACAAGTAGACAAAAAGACAAAACAAATAGAATAGCTCATCCAGAAGCAAACCTAAGTCATGCAGAAACAGTATAATACAAAGATAATATCTCAAATCAATGGTGCAAAAATAATATTTTTACGTAAATGATGCGCAAACTGAACATTTGGAAAAAAAGATATAGAAGTAAATTAATTCCTCATGCCACACAGAATAAACTCCAAATGCACCAGGACTCTAAATGTAAAAACTGAAATAATATGTCTTAGTCTGATAGTGTTGCCACAACAAAATACCACAGATTAGGTGTCTTAAACAACAGAAATTTTATTTCTCAAAAATTCTGTTAGGTTTCATTCTGAAGCCACTTATCTTGTTTTTTTTTTTTTTGAGACAGCTGTTATCTAACTTAGTGTTTATATGATCTCTTCTCTATGCATGTGTTGTAGAAAGAGAGTTCTCTGGTATCTATTCTTGTAAGGACAATAATCCTATTGGACTGGGGCCCCTTATGAACTCATTTAACCTTAATTACTTCCTTAGAGGTTCTATCTCCAAATACAGCCACATTGGGGATTAGGGCCTCATTTGGGGGGGGGGCACAAATAATTTTCATTCTATTGAAGTTTCCATGCAAATAGATGATTATAAATTTGGGGCAGGAATCAGTGTGTAATTTTAGTGGGCACATAGGATCTGTTTGCCCTATTGTTGATGGTATTAATTTTGATCACTTTGTTAAGTTTGTGTTTCCAAGATTTCTCCACTCTAAAATTTGAATTCTTACCTTTGTAGCTAACAAATTATCATGTGGAGTTATTTGATTTCATATCAATATTATCTTTCTCATCTAATTTTCACCTACTAATGCACCATTAATGATTTATAAATGATATGGTGATTATCAAATGTTAATTTTTGAATTTTATCATTATTCTAATTTACTAGTTCTCATTTTACTATAAGGAAGAACTTTTCTTTTCTTTTATTTATTTACTCATTTATTTTATTGGTATAGATCATGGATTTTTATTTTATTCAATGTGTTATAAATCATTATGATTATTATTTTAATGCTCAAACTACCACAGATATAGCCATTGGGAGATGCTTTCAGGCTGCCATTGGTGTCTTTTTGACATTCTCATCATCATTTGAGCATGTTCTTACTTTCTAGTACAGGAAAACATTCTATATTGATCTTGTATTTCATAGTCTCAGCCAAGCCATTTCTTCAAGGAGTCATGATTCCTTTTAGAGAAGACTGGTACTTAGAAAATAATACCTGATCATTAGGTATGCTCATTGCCTTTGTAATGCAAATGATCCTAGGCTGTCTCAATATATAGCACAGGGAAATACACGCCCTTCTATACCCATACACACCTCATCCCTGCTTATATCCTGCCGCAGTCTGGCTGGGCACAATCAGGAGCCACTTGTCAAAAGAAACTAACTTTATTTTTAGAACCACACATGCCAAACAAAACAGCTCCTCAGGAAAAACCCTCAGAGCCCCAACTGCTACCACCGGCTTTCCACAAGCCTCTCTCTCAACCACAAGCCTCTCCACCTCCCACAATCCTCCTGCTCTTGAGGCCCATTGGCTGGGTTGTGTGGGCGGAGCCAAAAAAGTCCCCCAATGAGCAGCTCTGTGGTCTGAAAGGGCAGGGAAACAGCCCAATGAGCATCACCGCAGAGGAGCCAATCAGCTAGATGTTGTTGGGGCGCTGTGAGCCAATCATCAGCTGGAAGTCTGAAAGTTTGCTGGGGCCCCTTTGGCTGTGGCTCTCAACAGTATCCTTTGTATGGTATGTATGTATGTATCTATATATATGTCTATATGGAAAACCATGAATTTATAATACATATCTGTTAATAACAGTCTGTTATGAACTGAATATTTATGTTCCCCTAGATTTTATATATTGAAATCCTAACCACAAATGTGATAGTATAGGGGTGGGACATTTGGAAAGTGATTAGGTCATAAGGGTGGGATCCTCATGAATGGAATTCACACCCTTATAAAAGAGACCCAGGGGCTGGGGTTGTGGCTCAGTGGTAGAGTGCTTGCCTAGCATGTGTGAGGCACTGGGTTCGATTCTCAGCACCACATATAAATAAATGAATAAAATAAAGATCCATCAATATCTAAATTTTTTTTTAAAAAAAGAGACCCCAGAGAACTCCCTCACCTTTTCATCTGTGTAAAGATACTACAAGAAGATAGCCATCTGCAAAATCAGAAGTAGTCCTTCACCAGACACCAAATCTGTCAGCACCTTGATCTTAAAATTCCCAGCCTCCAGAATTGTGAGAAATAAATTTCTGTTGTTACAAGTTTTGTTCCATTTTATCATGACCTCAGAGTAACTTTGGTATCATGTGAGATTATTTATGTCTAATAAGAGAATATCATGAAATAGCTTTTAGTGCCAGAACAGCTTCTGAATGTCAGGGTCCACTCTTTCTTTCTTTCTCAGTGCCACTTTTGGTGGACAGATGAAGTCAGGCCACAAGACAGTAATCCACAGTATCCAGATTTTTACATTGTCTGAATTTGTCTAGTTAAGATCAGAAGGGTACCCATTGAATATTATCTATAATTGGTCCAAGGTTAGTCGCACCTTCTCCTTCTGTTTTGGGAAGATTTGTTGGATTGTCTGACATGACAAAGGCTAGAAAGCAACATTTAAGACTTTTTTGTGAGGGGAATACTGGGGATTGAGGAGGCACTGGACCACTGAGCCACATCCCTAGCCCTATTTTGTATTTTATTTAGGGACAGAGTCTCACTGAGTTGTTTAGCGCCTCGCCATTGCTGAGCTGGCTTTGAATTCGTGATCCTCCTGCCTCAGCCTCCTAAGCAGCTGCGATTACAGGTGTGTGCCACTGTGTCAAGCTAAGACTTTTTAAATACCTTTAGTTTAGTTTATTTATTTATTTTTTAATGTGGTACTGAGGATCGAACCCAGTGCCTCAAACATGCTAGGCATGTGGTCTACCACTGCAGCCCAGCATTTAAGACTGAATAGGATTCATCATCCAATTGTAGCACAGGCAATTATCAGAAACAAAACTATCAGTCTTTGAAACAGGTCTCTAAATCTAGGACCTAAATTATAGAAGCTAGGTAATGAAAATGTCACAATATCTATCTTTGTCTATATATGTCTGTTGAGTCTAAATTAGTGATTGTATTATTGGGTTCTATAGTTTCTTTGTTTAGTTTTGTTTGGAAGATCTATCCAGTGGTGACAGAGGTGTGTTAAAGTCACCCAGTATTATTGTGTTGTGGTCTATTTGCTTCTTGAAATTGAGAAGGGTTAGGTTTGTTATATGTAGATGCTCCATTGTTTGGGGCATAGATATTTATGATTGTTATGTCTTGTTGGTGTATGGTCTTCTTAAGCAGTATGAAATCTCCTTTTTTTATCTCTTCTGATTAACTTTGGTTTGATAACTTATCTGATATTAGAATGGAACATACTGCTTGTTTACATGGCCCATGTGAATGATATGTTTTTTCAAATCTTTCACCTTCAGTCTGTTGATGTCTTTTCCTATGAGATGAGTCTCTTGAAGGCAGCATATTTTTGTATCTTTTTCTTAATCCAATCTGCCAGTTTATGTCTTTTAATTGATGAGTTTAGGCCATTAACATTCAGGGTTATTACTGAGACATGATTTGTATTCCTGGTCATTTTGGTTTGTTTTTGGTATTTAACTTGACTTGGTTTCTCCTTTGATTGGATTTTCCTTTAGTGTAGTTCCTCCTTTTGCTGATTTTCATTGTTTTTTTTAATTTACTCCTCATGGAATATTTTGCCAAGAATATTCTCTAGTGCTGGCTGTCTAGTTGTAAATTCTTTTAACTTTGGTTTATCATGGAAGGATTTTATTTCATTATCAAACCTGAAACTTAATTTTACTGGATATAAGATTCTTGATTGGTGTCCATTTTTTTCAGAGCTTGGTATATGTTGTTCCAGGATCTCCTAGCTTTGATGGTCTGGGTTGAGAAATCTGCTGAGATACAAATTATTTTCCCCCTATATGTAATGTGAAACTTTTCTCTTGTGGCTTTCAAAATTCCACCCTTGGACTGCTGTTAAGGCTCAGAGGTAGAGAGCCTGCCTGGCATGTGTGAGGTACTGGGTTTGATCTTGAGCACCACAAAAGGAAGGAAGGAAGGAAGGAAAAGAAACAGAGAGATAGAGAGAAAGAAAGAAAGAACATCTACAACTACAACATTTAAAAAAATCTATCCTTATTCTGTATGCTAGGCATTTTCATTATAATGTGACTTGATGTGGATCTGTTGTAATTTTGTACATTTATTGTCTGGTATGCCTCTTGTATTCGATTTTTCAATTAATTATTCATGTTTGAGAAATTTTCTGATATTATTTCATTGAAGAGATTGTTCATTCCTTTGGTTTGTACCTCTGTGCCTTCCTCTATCCCGATGATTCTTAGATTTGGTCTTTTCACATTGTCCCATAGTTCTTGGAGGTTCTCTTCATGGTTTCTCACCATCTTCACTGTGTGGTCATCTGTATTATTAAAAGCAAACATTTTGTCTTCATTGCCTGAGGTTCTGTCTTCCAAGTGATCTGTTCTGTTGTTGATGCTTTCTCATGAATTTTTTATTTGATTTATTATGTCCTTCATTTCAAAGATTTCTGTTTGTTTTTCAAAGTCTCTATCTCTTTCTTGAAGTAATCTTTTGCTACCTGTATTTCCTCTCATATCTCTTTGTTGGAGTGGTCAATTGTTGCCTGTATTTGCTCTCTTAATTCATTCTTTGCTTTGCAGATCATTTTAATTATGTACACTCTGAACTCCTTCTCTGACATTTCATCTACTATGCTGTCAATGGAATCTATTGTTGTATCAGCTTGGTTTGTTTCAGGCACTTTCTTCCCTTGTTTTTTCATGTTGTCTGTGTGTCTTCCTCTCTAGCAGTGTGAATTTGAGGTATTACAGTTTCTACCTTATAATCTTGTCATGTCCCTGCAGGTTACCAATACCTTTCCTTCAGGAACCTGGATGATGGTCTTGTAGGTCCTGGCTGTTGTCACTAGATGGAAGCCAGTAGGGAAAGCCACCCCATGTGTAAGTAGATGGGGCCACAGCACTGTCTCTACTCCTCTTACCGTGCAAGTGTGGTCTGCTCCTCCCTATTTTGGAAAGGCCTTTGTATCTCATAATAAAGTTAGAGGTTTTATATAAATCCCTTGCAGTAACTGATTGTATCTGCTTTTAATAGGGTGGAATCTAAGACTGGGTGGTAAAATTCCCAAATGCACATGGCTGAGTATACTAATTAATAAAAGATAATAAGCAAGTTCCAGAGATGATGAATCTAACAGAGATTAAAGATAACTGGTAATACACTTGACCATGGTTGTTAAAGGGTTTCTGAGAGCTTTATTGATTTCAATTTTAGAATTCCATTAAATGTTTTTACTTTTTCTAGGGACTGTGGATGGTAAGGATATTGAGATTTATGACTACAAGGTAAAATTTACAGTTACTTAATAACAATACCAATAAAATTGGAGAAATAATGGAGAATTCTCCAAGTTGAAAAACAGAAATAAGCAATGTTTTTGCCCATTTGGGCCAAAGAAAAGTTTCAGCCCACTCAGAGAATAACCAGAACACATTTACAACCACTGAAGAAAATATTTGTGTAAAGTTCATTTGGAGGTACTCAAAGAGCTTTGAGTATTTATTCATCTCTCATCTCTACAGCTTTACCAGATTTGTGTCATTGGTGGATATGATTTGTTTTGGAAACATTCTAAGCAATAACTCTAAAATTACTTCACCTATGTTGCTTTAATTTATCTGTACTATTATAGGTAGTATCATGAAGCATGCTAAACTCTGTTTAAATGAACATCCTAATTTTCCCAAATTAGGAACTTACCTTTGCCTCTAATTCCTCTAAGATTTTTCTTCACTGTATAATTTCAGGGGCAAGTATTTTGGTTAATGTTGCCTTTATCGTCATAGTGGTAGCTAAAGAAATGCCTTAAGATTCTGGATCTTTGTGCTTTGAATGACCTTCCACTTTTATTATATCTATTTTTATGGGTAACAGCAAAGTATCAAAAAGTTCTAAAGGTCATTCATTTTATAGGGTTACTGCTGAGGTAAGAAAACCTCTTTGTGAAGCATTCCAAAGTTGTGGGACTACCCCAAATACATATCTACTATCTCTATAAATAGTTTCTCTTCCAGGTTTTGCCAGTTGGCAGGCTTTGTTAGTGCAGTTAATTTAAGCCATTGAGCTGATTTGATTTCTGGGAGTTACGTATATTTAAAAGACAAATTTAAGTGTATGATATAATAATCTGCTTGATAACTTCCAGTGTGATTTTAAATAGGAACCATTCATAAATAAAATTAGGTCAAGATTCACCAATGAAATCACTAACAAATCTTTACAGGGCACAGATAACTTTCTAACATGGCCTAATCATGCATGAGGTTCTCCTTCATATAAAAAGGTATAATTGAATTTTTTATGTTACACTAGTGATTAGTATTATTTTAAGGAAAAGCAGTAATATTTAATAGAATGTCAGGCAACTACATAAAAAAATCACATATTTTCCATCAGTAAAGAAGCCTGCACAGTTTAGGAAACCACTGTATTTATTGGACACCTTTAGCAGTAAGTCAGCTGAGGCTTCCACACATTTTGCTGCTGTTGCTACTGCTGCTATTGCTCTTAGATAAGAAGTCTCAGATGGGCACTCTGTTACTGAGTTGAGGGTCTTGTTGTATAACTTTAGCTATCAGATCTAATGAAAGACCAAAATCAGTAGACCACTAATGATTCCTGTGTAGCTGAGTCAGTACCTCTAGTGAACATTTTGTGAACAAGATGGGAAAAGAATATGTGAATTTATAATTATAAAATGTAGTCTTTTAGTAGATAATTTTATGCCAGTCTTTGCCCTTAAACTTGCACATGCTTCTTTTAACCTGAAAGTATACAATCATTGAAATATATTTCCACATATATTTCTATATAAATGAATCAATACACTTACTACTCATCCTGACACTTTGTAAATAAAAAGAAAATATAAAAGAAACAAGCAGAGTAGTGGGACTGAGGAAAGGAGAAAAAGGGAGGTACAAGAAATGAAACAGACCAAATTATGCTGCATATGCATATATCATAATGAATCCCACTATTATGTGTAATTATTATATTCCAATAAAATTAATAAAAAAGAAAATGGTTTATCCTAGTGAAGCAATCTCAGCATTGTTAACTATTGTAGAGATTTAATAAACATGAAGAATTAACCTTAGCTCTTTTTCCATTTTTTGAGCATACTAAAATGTCATTATTTGAACATAAAAAAGATCATTAGAAGAAAATCACAAGTAAATCTCAAATCCTTAAGTTCTCAATCAGGAATTTGAAAGAGATAAGAAATTATTTAGGTAAACCCCTGGAGAATAATAGTTCAGGTATATCATTGATTTTACATAAGAAAATAAATATGGACTATTTGGCATCTAATGAGATGTTAAAATGGCTGAACATAAATTAATCACAATGAAGTGAGTGGCTTCATGTGATATTGACAATAAAATAATATTTCGATGAGGGATTGACTCCTGAGAAACAAAGTGTTACAATCTTACTTTTGGACATAAGCTCTTACACAAATCAGTATCCATATCCATAAGTCTTTTAAATAGATAACATTGGAATATTACATAAAATAGTTCAAGAAAGAGTCACCACTTTATAAAATGTTCCACAATAGGTCTCAATCCTTCCTTCGTTTAAGCTTTAAAAGTCATTGAACAACTTTAGGTAAGAATTTAAAGAAGGCACTTTCTACTTTGAAATTGAATTCTTCCCACCGCAGTAGACCTGCTAGCCTGGACAGAATAGGGAAGCTCCTAAAAAAAATTCAAATCAGGATTGCATTATTAAAGGATCATACAAAGGAGAATGTTCAGATAATTTGAGGAACTGCTCACGTGGGGGACATTTCATTTGGCAACCATTCATATAAATGATCTCTTTCAATAAATTTATTGATGTGTATCACAGAAAAAGAAATCCATATTGACTAGTGATGGGTCAAAAGTTACAGTCACAGTTTGGAGCAACAGAAATAGTTGGAAGATCAAAATTCCTACCACTGAAGTTTTGTAAACAATCTAAGAGAAAAAAATGGTTCCCATATCTATCAAAAAGTTTTTTTTTAATTTTTCTATTATAAAAGTTAGCTCTCTTTATTATTTAAGGGAATACCTATTCAGAAGCCTTCAAAATTCCTTAGGAAGGGGAAGAACATTAATTCAGTCTTCTTTTAGTTATGATAATATGGGCAGTGGTGCTCGCCAGTAATCTCAGCTACTCAGGAGGCTAAAATAGGAGGATTATGAGTTCAAAGCCAGCCTCAGCAACTTAGTGAGGCCCGAAGCAACTCCGCAAGATCCTATCCATAAATGAAATATTTTTTTAAAAAGGGGCTAAGGATGTGGTTCAGTGGTTAAGCACTCCTGGATTCAATCCCCAGTACCCCCACCCCTTAAAATGAAGATGGTTATCTTTCCACTGTCCCTTTTGTTTATAGTATTGGCAAGTGTCTTTGTTAAGGGGAGTGTTTATTGAAGGAGAGAAAGATCTATTTAAATGCTTTATCTTGAGGTTTATTTTCCTTTTTGGTACCTAAAGTCACCGCAAAATATTCAGTCAAATGCTGAGTTTCATACAGTGGCATAATCTGACAGCTGTTCTTTTGTCCACTTAACATATCTATAGTTTCTAGTTTTAATTCATCAACAAAAAAAGTGGAAAGAGCATTAGAAGTGTCAGGATTGGGAGCTAACCCTGAATTGTCTAAAGGATTCTGATCAGTGTCCCCCCACCCTGATTCTCTCTCCCCTTTTACGGATTTATTCTTCTATTGTTTGCAAGATTGAATCCAGGTCTGTTTTTTTTTTTTTTTTTTTTTTTTTTTTTTTTTTTTTTTTTTTTTTTTTTAGTTATAGATGGACACAATATCTTTATTTTGTTTACTTTTATTTTTATGTGGTGCTGAGGATCGAACCCAGTGCCTCACATGGGCAAGACCTCTGCCACTGAGCCACAACCTCAGCCGCTGGTGTTTTTTGTTTTGTTTTGTTTTGTTTTTAGCAGAGAAGACTTGTGGTATGGTTTCCAAAAGGTCCTGGCCTGTTTCTGGTGGTTTAAGTTATCATAATTAAGTAAAATTCTTTTCCCTATTTTTGAAGTCAATTTCTGCCTTTTTTTCAATTAACCTTTTCCAACCAACTTTTCATATCTCCTGACTCCATCAAAAGGAGAATTTCTTGGTACAGGTGATGAAGGCCTTGATTCTATGTACCCAATATAAGTTTGAGTTCTTTACCAAATTTTCTCCTTCTATTGTAAAATTAAACAAGTATATAAAAATTGCATGAAGACCTTGAATATGGCCAATGCTTAAGATCTATATAGCAGTCACAGCCAGATTCTCTCTTCTGTGGGGGATTTACAACTTTAAGTAATATTGAAGAAAAGATAGTGCAACTTACTTAAAAGGAGTCTGAGTTGAGGGTTAGGATTCCATTAGAGTTGAACAAAATTCCAATGGTAAAGGCAAATCAATAGGATCATGATACACAAATGGAAAGAATTGGAATGGGTTTGTGGTGAATCCACAAGGAAAAAAGTCTTAAGTTGCTTATAGTTTGCATTAGCTTTAGCTAAATAATCTTTAAGGTAGCAGATTTTTAGTCCAAATTGTATTTAGATTCCTCCTCATTCCAACTAAAAAAAGGAGACCATCGAGTGAGACAATCATCATTTTGTTGTTGTCCATACCAAAATTTTTCCAAGTAGCCACTGTATTCCAAACTCATATTGTGCTAGTTACAAAGGTGTGCCCAAAATTCATGTTGTAGTGATAAAAGAATAAATAAATGTCAATCTAGAAGAGAAAACAGTTTTAGATAGAAAACACTCTATGAGAACTGCACCACATCTGAAAGAATGGTGCTCATGTAACCTTGTATCTCTGCATTTTGGCCAAAGACCAATTATTACTGATCATGGGCCAGACAAGCATCCTGATTCCAGGCAGATGAAACTAAAACAAAAGTGGATCACAAGGACACACACAAAAAAAAAATGAAGGAAAAGTCCTTATAAGGTTGAAATGTTAACTACAGTAAATTTTCTCAAAGAGAAACAAGAAATCTGAATTTCTTGGCCCCAAGGCTGGCTTTAAGATGAAATTATTAGGTCTCCATCCATCTCTTCCCCCTCAAAAGTATTTTTTATTGGTTGTTCAAAACATTACAAAGCTCTTGACATATCATATTTCATACATTAGATTCAAGTGGGTTATGAACTCCCATTTTTACCCCAAATAAAGATTGCAGAATCACATTGGTTACACATCCACGTTTTTACATGATGCCATATTAGTGACTCTTGTATTCTGCTACCTTTCCTATCCTCTATTATCCCCCCTCCCCTCCCCTCCCATCTTCTCTCTCTACCCCATCTACTGTAATTCATTTCTCTCCTTGTTTTTTTTTTTTTCCATTCCCCTCGCAACCTCTTATATGTAATTTTGTATAACAATGAGGGTCTCCTTCCATTTCCATGCAATTTCCCTTTTCTCTCCCTTTCCCTCCCACCTCTCGTCTCTGTTTAATGTTAATCTTTTCCTCATGCTCTTCCTCCTTGCTCTGTTCTTAGTTGCTCTCCTTATATCAAAGAAGACATTTGGCATTTGTTTTTTAGGGATTAGCTAGCTTCACTTAGCATAATCTGCTCTAATGCCATCTATTTCCCTGCAAATTCCATGATTTTGTCATTTTTTAGTGCTGCGTAATACTCCATTGTGTATAAATGCCACATTTTTTTTATCCATTCATCTATTGAAGGTCATCTAGGTTGGTTCCACAGTCTAGCTATTGTGAATTGTACTGCTATGAACATTGATGTAGCAGTATCCCTGTAGTACGCTCTTTTAAGGTCTTTAGGGAATAGTCCAAGAAGGGGAATAGCTGGGTCAAATGGTGGTTCCATTCCCAGCTTTCCAAGAAATCTCCATACTGCTTTCCAAATTGGCCGCACCAATTTGCAGTCCCACCAGCAATGTACAAGAGTACCCTTTTCCCCACATCCTCGCCAGCACTTGTTGCTGTTTGACTTCATAATGGTTGCCAATCTTACTGGAGTGAGATGGTATCTTAGGGTGGTTTTGATTTGCATTTCTCTGACTGCTAGAGATGGTGAGCATTTTTTCATGTACTTGTTGATTGATTGTATGTCCTCCTCTGAGAAGTGTCTGTTCAGGTCTTTGGCCCATTTGTTGATTGGGTTATTTGTTTTCTTATTGTTTAATTTTTTGAGTTCTTTGTACACTCTGGATATTAGGGCTCTATCTGAAGTGTGAGGAGTAAAAATTTGTTCCCAGGATGTAGGCTCCCTATTTACCTCTCTTATTGTTTCTCTTGCTGAGAAAAAACTTTTTAGTTTGAGTAAGTCCCATTTGTTGATTCTAGTTATTAACTCTTGTGCTATGGGCGTCCTATTAAGGAATTTGGAGCCTGACCCAACAATATGTAGACTGGAGCCAACTTTTTCTTCTCTCAGGAGCAGAGTCTCTGATTTGATATCAAGCTCTTTGATCCATTTTGAGTTAACTTTTGTGCATGGCGAGAGAAAGGGATTCAGTTTCATGTTCTTGCATATGGATTTCCAGTTTTCCCAGCACCATTTGTTGAAGATACTATCCTTCCTCCATTGCATGTTTTTAGCCCCTTTATCAAATATAAGAAAGTTGTAATTTTGTGGATTGGTCTCTGTGTCCTCTATTCTGTACCATTGGTCCACTCACCTGTTTTGGTACCAGTACCATGCTGTTTTTGTTACTATTGCTCTGTAGTATATTTCGAAATCTGGTATCGCTATACCTCTTGATTCACACTCCCTGCTTAGAATTGCTTTTGCTATTCTGGGTCTTTTATTTTTCCATATGAATTTCATGATTACTTTCTCTATTTCTACAAGAAATGCCGTTGGGATTTTGATTGGCATTGCATTAAACCTATAGAGAACTTTGGGTAATATCGCCATTTTGATGATGTTAGTTCTGCCTATCCATGAACAGGGTATATTTTTCCATCTTCTAAGGTCTTCTTCTATTTCTCTCTTTAGGGTTTTATAGTTTTCATTGTATAAATCTTTCACCTCTTTTGTTAGGTTGATTCCCAAGTATTTTTTTTTTTTTTTTTGAGGAGGTATCACACTGGGAAAGGCCTGGCTGACAGGAGAAGCCAGGGGACTAGAAACCAGGAATAAACCTCAAAAGTATTTTTATTCTTGTATAAAAACAGCATTCTAGACATCAGTCAAGCAATTAGAGAATAAATTAAAGAAGCAAGTGATGGATGCTAGAATACAATTTCATCAAACAACACCACAAATCAATTCAGAAAACCAAAATCCCAAAGAAGGACTTATTTTAAGAAAAACGAAATAAATATAACATTGACTATCTTCAATAAATTACCAGAGCTCAATCAACCTCCAGCCAAGGGTAGGTGTCATATTGGGCACCAAGAGAAACAAGAGGTCTAGATGTGTACAACTGTTATTGAGTTGAAGGTTGTAGTCCAAGGAAGTAAGAGTCTCAGCTGAATCTTAGTAAATTTCCAATTCTTTCAATGCTCTCCAGCCAGTTACACATTTATATTAGAATAAGTTGGCTATATTACTTATTGCAGGGAGGGAGAGCAAACACCATGGGGACACAGCAGTTGTCTCAATAACAGTGTTATAAAGGTCCTATTATAAGATTTGGTTTTGGTTGATGGATTTTGAGAAGACTATAAGGAAAGGATTGTTCATTTTAGATTGAACACTGCCAAAAAGTTGGGATAGTTCCATTGTTGGATATACCAATAAATCTTGAGACTAGGGATAAAGTTGTAATCAGTAAAGAAGTAGCAGCCACTCATTTTGTCTAAGAGAGGCAAGTGTTTGGCAATTTGTTAGTGGCATAGAAACCTTGCTTTTTTCTAGGCTTGGGTAAAATTATCAAGTGACTTTTCTTTGTCTCATTTTTTCAGGGTTTCAGAATAAAATTATTTGAAGTTGGTATTCTGTGAGTAGCAGGCAAGCTTCTAAATGTCAGGGCCTGTTCTTTTCTTTCTCAAAACTAAATATGAAAATGGAGCAGACATTGAGATAATACCTCTACCAAACCATCCCTATATGTGAAGCTAGAGGAAATAGCTATGCTGGCTCATACATCTGCAAATGTGTGGTTATCAATGACAATGACCTGGCCTATCTGGAAGCCATTCACAACCTCATGGGGGTCTTAAATGAGTGTTTCCTCAATGTCTGTGAACTGGACCTGGTGTTCAACTTCTACAAGATTTACACGTCATAGACAAGATGTTCTTGGCTGGTGAAATCTGGGAAACCAGCCACAAGAAGGTGCTGAACAGCTACTGATGCTATAGTCTCTCGAGTGAGGATCAGCCCCAGCCACTCTCTCTGAACTTGGCCTGCTAGCTCCCTGCCAGGTTATGGCCCACCTTAGCAGACCCCTCCATCAACTGCCATGGAGGAAGTGACCCAGCTGTGTCTAGGCCACAAGGGAGGAGACTGCACCCCATTGCCTGGGCCCAGCTGTGGGCAGAGGGCACCTTCCTTTTCCCAAGTAACCATACTCTTGTCATGTAATGACCTGAGTGTGTGTGCCTGGACTCCCCAGTAAACCTGTGGTCCTGCCTGGCCAAAATAAAAAACAACAAAAAAAATTCTAGAATACCATGAATGAAATGAAAACTGAAAGAGAAACCACCATCAGCAGAATTGATCAAGTGGTAGAATTTGAGAACTCAAAGATAAATTATTTAAAATTACTCAGTCATAGAGAAAAAATAACCACAAATGAATAAAGATTGCCTACAGGATTTATGGAATACCATGATTAATGTTTGCAATATGGAAGGTAAAGAAAGAAATGAGTAAGAGAACGTAATAGAAAATGTATTTAAAAAAATAATAGCTGGAGGCTATAATGCTAAGTGAAATAAGCAGGACTCAGAAAAAAGGTCAAATATTTTCTCTGATATGCAGAAGTTAGTCTAACATTATGGGGAAAGAAAGCAGAAAGTAGAGAGAGAAAAAAGAAATAGGGGGGCAGGAATTCCCTCAAAATAAAAGAAAGATAGGGGAGTAGAAGAAGTGGATTGAGAGGGAGGGAGGAGGGACAGATTAAGTGAAAAGCAGTGGAATGAATCTGACCTAACTTTCCAGTGTACACATATGAATATACTGCAGTGAATCTCTCCATTATGTATAGCCACAGACCAATTTTAAATATATATATATATAGATAGATAGATAGATAGATAGATATAGATATATAGATATAGATATATAGAGATAGATCGATCAATCGATCAGTAGAGTAGAGGAAAAGGAACAGGGGGAGGAGAGGATAAGGGTAAGCACTGGGGACTCAATTAGAGCAAATTATACTTTAGGCATTTATAGTATGTCAAAATAAATCCTAATGTTTAACTATTATGAACCAATAAAAATTTTAAAATAATTTTAAAAATATAACTATACATAGATATAACCATTGTTCTAATTTCCACTTATGATAATATATTTTTATTTGGGGTAATTGTTTAGTTTTCTAGTTTTTGGATTTTTTAGAAAAAGAAGAAATAATAGCTAAACAATCCCAAATCTAGGGATATATTTCCAAATTCAGTCCAAACAAGACTATACTATATACTCATAGACTCAAACTTTCCAAAATCAAATGTGTAGACAGGATTAAAAAATCAACACTAGAAGAAAATAGGGTATCATGTATAAGTGAATTAAAGTTAGACTCTCAGCAGATATCCCTTCATAAACCTTATAAGCCAGGAGTGGGATTATATATTCAATTTTTTTAAACTAAAAAACTAACAATTAATAATAGTGTACCTGGCAAATGTTTCCTTCAGACATGAAGAAAAGATAAATACTTTCCCAGACAAATAGATGGGAATGTGTTCATTACAATTTGACCTGTCTTAAAAGAAATTTTAATGGGAATTCTTCAAGCTAAAAGAAAATAAGTTAGCAACAAAAAAATAAAATGCACTGGTTAAGGTAAGTACACAATTTAATTCAGAACATTCTAATGTTATAATGATGGTGCATAAATCATTCAAATGGTATTTATTTAGGTATATAATAAAGTACCTCAACACAATAAAAAACATATTTGACAAGACCACAGATAACATCATACTCAATGGTGAAAAGTGGAAAGCTTTTCCTCTAAGAAAAAAAGACAAAGATGCTCACTATCGCCACTCTTATTCAAGGTAGTACTAGACTTTCTGTCTAGGGCAATTAGTCAAGAAGAAGAAATAAAAAGACATCCATATTGGACTGGAAGAAGTTAAATTAACTCTGTTTGCAGACAACATGATCTTATATTGAGAACACCCTAACACACACACACACACACACACACACAAACACAAAATTGGAATGACTAAAGAAATTCATTAAAGTTGCAGGATATAAAATCCATATAGGGCAACAGAATAGAATAGACAATATGATTGATGTATGTACATTCCCTGTATGTATTATATGTCAAAATACATTCTGCTGTCATGTATGACTAAAAAAAAATAAAAAATCCAAAAAAATAAAAATAAAAATAAAATCCATATAAAAATAAGTGATGTTTTAATACACTAAAAACAAACTCTCCAAAAAAGAAATCAAGTAAACAATCTCATTTGTGATAGCATTTAAAAAATAAAATATTTTAAATGAATGTAATTAAGCAGGTAAAAGAGCTATACACTCAAAACTATTAAACATTGATTAAAAATTTTGAAAGTCACAAATAAGTAGAAATAATGTTCCATTCTCATGGATTGGAAGAATTAATATTGTTTAAATGTCCATACCACCCAAAGGGATCTGGAGATCCAAAGCAATCCCCACTGTGTTAGTCAACTTTTCATCACTGAAACAGAACACCTGAGGATAACAATTTAGAGGAGAAAAGATTCATTTTGGCTTATGGTTTCAGAAGTTTCCATCTATGGTCCACCGGCTCCATTATTATGGGCTGTGTAAGGCAGAGCAAATTGGCAGAGAGGGCATGGTGGATCAGAACTTGTCACCTCATAGGAGCCAGGAGCAGAGGGTGAGAGCAAAAGGGGCCATGGACAAGATAAACTCCCCAGCATCATGCTTATTCCCACCTTCTACAGATAGAACCACCTCCAAATAGTCCATTCAACTATGAATCCATCAATGGATTAACCCATTAATAAGATTAGGACTCTTATAATCCAGTCACTTCCCAAAAGCCTTACTTCTGAACTACTTTGTTTGTGATAAACCTTTCAAAAGGAGGCATTCCAGAACCAAAACAAAACACCTAACAAAATTTCAATGACAGTTTTCCTAGAAATAGAAAAGACAATCATAAAATTCATATGGAACTACAAAAGATCGTGAATAGCCAAAGCAGCCATGAGCAAAAAATCAGCAAAGCTAAAAGCATCATAATGCCTGATTTTAAATATATTACAAAGCTATAGTAATCAAAACAGCCTGATACTGGAATAAACACAGATGCATAGACCAATGGAATAGAATAGAGAAGCCAGAAACAAATCCATACACCTCTGGTCAATTGATTTTTGACAAAGATGCCAAGAACATACAATGTGAAAAGAACAGTCCCTTCAGTAACTCTATACCTCCACATTCACAAGAATGACTTTAAACTCTCATCTCACAAAATATAAAATTTAACTCAAAATGGATTAAAAACGTAATTGTAAGGCCTGAAACTATAAACCTCCTACAAAAAACATGGAGAAAAATCTCTATGACATTGGTCTGGGTAATGTGTTTTTTAATATTTCCTGTCCCAGAAGGACAGGAAACAAAACTACAATAGACAAATAGGATTACATCAAACAACAAATCTTCTGTACAGTCATGGAAATAATCAAGAGTGAAAAGACAATCTGTGGAGTGTGTATAAACTAAACATCTGATAAGGAGTTAATATTTAAATATATAATGCACTCAAACACTTCAATAGCGACCAGAGAGATAACTCGAATTGTCAAAAGACATGTAATAACCAATAGACTTGAACACACATTTCTCAAAAGAATGCATATAAATGGCCAATGGATATATGACAAAATTCTCAACATTACCAGTAATTAGGTAAATTCAAGTTAAAACTGTAAGGAGATATTACCTCACACTTGTTAGAATGACTTTTTTCAAAAAGACAAAGGTAACAAATATTCTTTAGGATATGGAGAAAATGGAACACTTATTATGTAAAACAGTATGTAGTTCACACAAAAAAATAAATAAAAATGGAACTACCATGTAGTTCAACAATTCCACTACCAGTTACATATCCAAAGGAAAGGAAACCAGTATGTCAAAGATCTCTACTTCCATGGTCATTGTAACACTGTCTACAATAGCCAAGATGTGAACTTAACCTAAGTGTCTACCAAAAAATGAATGGATTTTAAAAAGTAGTACACAGTGGAGTACTATTTGGCCATGAAATTCCTTCACTTGTGACAACAATGTATAAACCCAGAGAACATTATGTTAAGTGAATAAAGTCTTGCACAGAAAGACAAATACTGCATGATTTCACTCCTGTGTGGAATTGAAAAAGAGTTGATCTCATAAAAGTACAGAGTATAATAGTGATTACCAAAGGCTAGGGATGGGGAGAGGTTGATCAGTAGGTACAAAGTTATACTCAATAGGAGTAAGAATATTGTGCAGAAAGTCAAATAGTTAGCAATAATGTATTCTATATTTTCAAATGGCTAGAAGAGAATAATAATGTATTGTATATTTCCAACTAGGTAGAAGAGAATTTGGTTTGTACCACAAAGATACAATAAATGTTGGAAGCAATGGGTATACAAATTGCCCTGATTTGATCATTACTCAATGCATATATGTATTGAAACATCATATTATAACCATAAAACATGTATAAATATGTACAATAAAAAAATAAAACAAAACTTTTAAAAATAATTCCATTCTGCTATAATTGGTGTGTTGTTATGGTTGAGATGTGCAGTGTCCTCCACAAGCTCACATGTGAGACAATGCAAGAAGGTTCAAAGGAGAAATGATTGGGTTGTAAGAGTCTTAACCCAATTGGTGACTTAATCCCCTGATAGGGATTCACTGAGTGGTAACTGAAGTGGTGGCCTGTGGCTAGAGGAGGTGGGAATTGGGGGCGTGGCCTTGGGGCAGGTATTTGTATCTAACAAGTAGAACTTCTCTCTCTCTCTCTCTCTGCTTCCTGATCACCATGAAGTGAACTGCTTCCCTCCACCATGCTCTTCTGCCATGGTATCCTGCCTCATCTGGATCCCTGAGGAATGGAGCTGGCCTTCTCCAGACTAAGACCTCTGGAACTGTGAGCCTTCAAATAAACTTTTCGTCCTCTAAATTTGTTCTGGTGGGCTCTTTAAGTCATAGCAGTGAAAACGCTGATTACAACATGTGGTATTCCCTTAATGTCATTTACATTGAAGTGTTAAATATGCTTTTGGGGGGCTGGAATTATGGCTCAGTGGTAGAGCACTTGCCTAAGCATGTGTGAGGCAATGGGTTTGATTCTCAGCACCACATATAGGCAAATAAATTAAAGATCCATTGACAATTATATATATATATATATATATATATATATATATATATATATATATATATATATTTCAAATCAACTTACATATTTGCTAATAAGTGGTTTCACCAGTTACTGAGAAAATTGTTAAAATATCTACTTATGATTGTTCAGGTCTCCTCTTATTTCTATCAATTTCTTAATATTTAATACCTATAATAATGGGTGCATACAAATTAATTTATTTTTTTAGTACCAGGGATTGAATCCAGAGGTACTCAACCAGTAAGCCACATTTCCCAGCCCTTTTTTATAATTTATTTAGAGACAGGGTCTCAATGAGTTACTTAGGACCTTGCTAAGTTGCTGGGGCTAGCTTTGAACTCATGTTCCTCCTGAAGCCTTCTGAACTGCTGGGATCACAAGCATGTGCCACCATGCCTGACTACATACAAATTTATAAATGTTATGTCTTACAACTGAATTGACCCCTATGTCATTTCAAAGACATGTCTTTGTCTTTGGTAATACTTCTTGATCCAAAGTCTATTTGGGCTGGCAATAATACAGGCACACAAAGTAGACTTTTACTTTTAGCCTTTTTTTGTTCTTAAATTTAAGGTTATCAATTGTTTTGATGTGTGAGCCCTACCTATGTTTAGTGTTTAACACATGCATGGTTTATTTAATATATATTACTATATCTGTCCCACATAACTTTGTATCTTTATTCCTCTTCAGATTAATTGGTATTCTACTCTTCAATTTTATCTCATGTATTAGATTTTATATTGTGTATTACTGTACTACTGATATAATGTTTGCCCTAAAAATTGCATTATGCATGCTTGATGTGTTATTTTTTTATCATTTTGACCAAAGTAACTGACATAAACAACTTAGAGGAGGAAAGGTTTATTTTGTCTCATGGTTTCAGAGGTCACAGTCCATGGTTGGCTTATTTCATTGCTTTGGGCCATAGGTGAAGATGAACATCATGACAGAAGGACATGACAGAGGAAAACTGCTCAACTTATGTCAGCCAGAAAGCAGAGAGGTAGTAAAAAGGAGGCCAGGTTCAAGTTAGACCCTCCCAGGGTACAACACAATGTGCTTCAACAAGGCCCCACCACCTCCTACAGTTTCCAACACCTTCCAATAAAGCCACCAAATTATCTTTTCCATATTTTTATTGGTGCATTATAGTTGTATATCATGGTGAGATTTGTTATTACATATTCATATATACACAATATGACAATAAAATTTGGCCGATATCACTCCCCACTATTTTCCCTTTCCTTTCCTTCCTCCCTCTCCTTGTCTTTTCTTCTACTGGTTTTCATGAGATCCCTCCAACTTTCTTTCCTTTTTCCTCTCTACCTTCCACATATGAGAAAACTTACAACCCTTAACTTTCTAAGTTTGGTTTATGTCACTTAACATAATATTCTCAAGTTCCATCCATTTTCCTGCAAATGACATAATTTCATTCTTCTTTATGGCTGAAATCTCTATAGCTCCATTGTGCATGCATACATGCTTCACTTTCTTTATCCATATTGCCATTAAATTACTAATCCATCAATGAATTATTCCACTGATGAGGTCAGAGTCTTCATGATGTAATCACTTCCCCAAGCCCCTACCTCTGAACATTGCTGCATTGGGGATAAAGCTTTCAATACATGAGCCTTTAAGAAAAATTCCAGATCCAAACTGTAACACTTGATTTAGGAACTACCATAGCCGTTTTACCACTTCCCAAACAATTAAAAAATATATAAATTATTTTAAGTACATTTATTTATTTTATGCCATCAACACTAATACTTTGATATCTTTTGCTTCTGCAGTCTATAACTTCCATAGCAAATAATATTGTTGCATCAAAGAGTCAGTATTCCTTCATGTTTATTCACATAGATATTTTCCAAGAAACTTACATTCTTCCCACATTCCACTTCGTCCATCTGGATTCATTTTGCTACAGCCAAAACAACATCCTTTCATATTTCTTGTAGTTTGAGTTTGCTGGCAACAAACTGTCTCAGTAATTGTTTACCCAAACATATCATTATTTTACCTTCATTTTGAAAGAACATTTTTGCTGAATATTAACTTGAGTAATTTTTTTTCTAATTCCCTTAACGTACATTCCATTGCCTTCCATTTTCCATAGTTAATTTTCAAAGTTTAGATATAAGACTTATTATTGTTGCTTAAAGATAATATTTCTCTTTCATTGGGTGCTCTTGAGATTTTTCTTTCTCTTAATAATAATTCATAAATACTTTCCCGGATCTGAAGTCTATTTTATCTGTAATTAATACAATTATTTCAACTTTATTTGCATTTGTATTAGCATGGTAATCTTTATCTCTTTACTTTTAATATCTATTTGCCTTTATAATTAAATTGGGATCATTGCAGACAACATAAAGTTGATGTCTAATTATCCACCCTGCTGAGAGTTTCTATTGTATTGGTATATTGAAACCACCAATATTTAAAGTTATTATTGATATATGGTTGTATTAATATTTGGTATATTTGAAACTTTTCTATTTGTTGCCCTTATACTTTATTCTTATTTTATTCCACAGTTTTCCATTCTCGTTTTGTTTCTTTTCTTTTTTTTTCTGGGCGGGGGTGATACCAAGAATTGAATCAGGGACACTCAACTACTGAGCCACATCCCCAGCCCTATTTTGTATTTTATTTAGAGATAGGGACTCACTGAGTTGCTTAGTGCCTCACTGTTGCTGAGGTTGGCTCTGAACTCACTATCTTCCTGCCTTAGCCTCCTGAGCCACTGGGATTACAGGCATGCACCACCGTGCCTGGCTTCCATTCTTTTTTCTTTTTTTCTCTTTTTACTTTTCAGTTTGGGAAACTTCCATTGATATATCATAAAGCTCACTGATACTTTTTCCCATAGTTTTTACTGATGCATTATAATTGTACTTTATGGTGGGATTTGTTGTTACCTATTCACATACACATGCAATATTCATACAATATAACAATATAACTTGGACAATATCATTCCTCAATATTTTCCCTTTTCCTTTTTTCCTGCCTCCCCATGGTCACTTTCCTCTACTCTACTGATCTCCCTTTTATTTTCATGAGATTTGCCCACCCCAACATTCTTTTCCTTTTTCTGCTCTAGCTTTCACATGAGAGAAAACATAAGACCTTTGACCTTATGAGTTGGGCTTATTTGGTTTAACATAATGGTCTCTAGTTCCATCTATTTTCCTGCAAATGACATAATTTCATTTTTTTTTTTACTGAATAAAAATTTGATTGTGTATATACACATAATTTCTTTTTTATTTATTTTTCAGTTGTAGTTGAACACAATATCTTTATTTTTTATTTATTTATATTTATGTGGTGCTAAGGATCGAACCCAGGGCCTCTCACATGTGAAGCGAGCGCTATCGCTGAGCCACAACCCCAGCCCCTACACTTAATTTCTTTACCTATTCATCTATTCATGGACACCTAGACTGATCCCATAGTTTAGCTATTATAAAGTGTGTGTCACTATAGTATGATGACTTTAATTCTTCAGAATAAATATCAAAGAGTGGTACAGCTGGGTTATGTGGCAGTTCCATGCCTAGTCTTTTGAGGCACCTCCATACTGATTTACACAGTGGTTGTGCTAGTTTACAATCCCACCAACAGCGTAAAAGTGTTCCTTTTCCTCCACATCCCTTCCAGCATTTATTATTATTTCTATTCTTAGTGACTGCCATTCTGACTGGTGTGAGATGAAATCTCAGTATAGTTTTGATTTGCATTTTCCTAATTTCAGTTGATGTTAAACATTTCTTCATATATTTATTGACCATTGATATATCTTATTTTGAAGTTTACTGCTTCTTTCTTCTACTATGTCCAATCTCTTGATTAGTCCATCAAAGGCATTAATCATTCCTATTACATTGGATTTTATTTCTACAATTTTCTTTTATTTTAAGGGTTCCCATATTTATGCCTTTTACATTAACCATCAGTTTTTCCACATTGTCCAATCTTTTCATTAGAGCCTTTGGCATATTATTCATACTTATTTTAAATTCCTGCTCTTCCACACATCTGTAACAAGTTCAAATGCTATACTTATCTCTTCATATTGTTGAAAGGTTTTCCTTTTAACATGCTTTATTATTTTATGTTGAGAGTAGACATGATGAATCGGGTAAAAAGAAATGAAGCAAATAGACTTTAATGTAAGGAAGTGAAGCAAATAGACTTTAATGTGAGGTGTTATGTTATTCAACTGTGAGTGAAGATACACTTGTTTTTCACAGTAGTTGTAAGGGTCAGAATCTAAAATGTACTCCATTGTCTATGCTTTGGCTCCTCTTTTCTCCTTAGCTTTCCTAAGAACTTCTTTCTTATATAAGGTCTAAGGTTTGCAGTGCTTTCACTTGTACCCTCCAAATATTATGCAATGCTTGAGTTGATGGGTTCAAGTGCAGAATGAGAGGAAGCATTCTATAATCCTTTTGGTTAGGTCTCAGTCTTTTGGTGAGCTAATGGCCCTGGTTATGAACTTCACAAGTGATTTTGAGACCCTACCCAATGCACTGTAAGTGACACAAGAAGGCTGAAAAGTTCTGAAGTTGGGTATATTACTTCTATACACCGAAGGTGAGAGCGCTAGGTTGGGATGTTTCCCCTCCCACAGGATAAATGCATACTAAAACACAACTTTGTAAGTCTTAGGTCTCAAGGGCTCTGTGGTTGAAAGCTTTTAGGCACAAACTTACCACTGTCCAAGGAAACTTGAACATTATTATTCTGGAGCCTCAGATTGGTACAGTTTGAAATGCTGCTTCCAGAAGTTAATGGATCAAGGCACTAAATCAAAGACTCTGTGATATATGTTCCCACAATCCTGATTCAAGGATGAATGATAGAAGGAATAACATACTAAAATTTATGGCCTCAGAAGTATATGGTTTCACATTTATAATGACACTACTGTATAATACCAGGCTATGGCATTATAAAATCTTAATTTTAAAAAAGTGGCTTCTAGAAGAATAAGAATCTTTATTACCTAAGGTTTTATTAATTCACAAATCTAGGAACACAGGATACTCTACCTGGCACGATTTACAAGCTAGGAACAAATTGAAAACTGGAAATGGGTAGCAAAGGGTATCATGGTTTCATGCTGCATAGACAAAAGTTAAAATGTTCCTACAAAACTGTGAGATGTTTACATCTTTCCTGTTATGTAAGGTATAAGGGGCCTAGAAAAGACATGGATATAGGAGAACAAGATTCATGGAAAGTGTAACAATAGGCATGAGGTACTATTGTTACAAAATTCTCAGCTTACTGGGCCTCCTATAGCCAAGACCACGTATAAAACATAGGTACGTATACCTGCTTCATCTTGGTACCAAACATGGAGCCACTCACATCAATAACAAACACCACATTCTTTTCCACAGGCTGGAGGCCTCGGGGGGCAAAGTAATGAATAAAATAGCCACCATAAATCTGAACAAAAAGAAGGGAAACCAAAAAGGACTGTGAGAGAAGATTTAATCAGGCCCATCTTATCCTCCTGCACAACAGCCCGCTAGGACTGCCAGGATCCTAGGACTTCTTTCTCACTGTTTCTAGTTACAGAGGCATGTGTGCAATTGTTTGCTCAATGTCATTCTCCCCCCACCAGAACTCTTCTGTTCAGACCTTCATCCCAGGCCTTGCCCAGAGCTGTGGAGTGAAGGAGACTGGCTTGTGGCCCAGGGCTCCAAGGATCAGGATTTCTGTAATATGTGAGTTCCTGTCCGTGAGAGAGCTGGGCTTGCACAGTCTTCAGGGTCCCCAGGGACACTTTGCCTGGGCTCCAGGAACTGTAAGTATTGTTTTAACCTCCCTCAATAGAGTGAGCCTGGGGCCCAGCTCATTGCTGCCAAGGGCTGGGAATTTGCAGGGCCTCCCTCTCCTCCTAAAACCTCCTTTCTGCTGTTGCTGGGCAGAGCAGGAGGGGAGGAGGCAGCAGAGGCCAATTGAGCTGTGTGTGCAGAGGGGATTGGTTACACCAGGTACAAATGCCTTGGGCTGCCCTGGCTGTGATTGGCTGCCGAGTCTCTCCCCCTACTCCATCTCTCTCTGGCTCTCTCTGCAGAGCCAGGGGGGGCTGGGCAAGCTGAGCAAAGGGGAGGGGGCCAGAAGGTCCCTCAGCACCAGTGTCTGCTCAGCCCAGGGTTCTCTGGGCTTGCTGAGCCTCTGAGATCCCTGAAGCCTGAAGCCTGAAGCAGGCCTGGCTCTGGGAGACTGGCTCATCCTCCACTTGGCCCTCAGGTGCTCTGTGACCAGAAGGCTGGACACTGGCTCCTCCTATCTCACTGGAAAGAGAGGAGATGGGAGGCCCTTGCCCCCCTTTGAATGACTCCATAGGTTCACATGTGGCTTCTGTCTCCAGGTGAACCTGGCTCTCTGTCACAGTTCCCCAAGGCATGAATCACTCAACCTACCATTGCTTAAGCCATGAGAGAACTCAGCTGGCCTTGAGTATGACTCCCCTACAGGGGTAGGGAGAACTGTCATGCATATCACGCCACCCATGTTTGATCCCAAGCTAACCAAATCCTATTGGGACACCTGGAGCAGTACCCAGCTCACCAACCTCTCGCTGGCTCCTCCAAAATCACCCCACCCCACCTTCACAATTCAGGAAGAATGTGAAGGGCACCAGGACACACACTTGCACCACCCACCTGCCCATGGACCCATCCATCTTCTGAAGACCACACAGTCTTAACACAGACCCTAGGCAATTAGGGCTCTCAGCAGTCTTTATCCCTTGTCTTCCTTTCACCATCTCCCCAACGTGCAACCCACTGGATGTCCCATAGAATATAAAATCAGGCGTCTTTCCCATCCATGGAGGCAACCCCTTGCTCTCAATCCCCATCAGACTTCTTCTATCCAGCCTCTTCCCTCCCCATGGCATTCCAGACTAAAGACTGGGTCTCCTGAGATGGTCTCTCTTCTCCAGTTCACACCTGCACAACCACCAGGACTGATCCTGCTCCCAACTCATAGGGACACTGCTTTGCTCAAAGGCAGCTAGCTATGTGCTAGCTTACCTCCAAACTCAGTTTGTGTATTAGGAATCTCACCAGACTAGGCCTCACTGATGAGTTTCAACTTGACAATGACTTCCACTCTCTCCCAAAGCCTTTCCCCTGGCATTCTGAGATCATCAGCTGTCCACATTCTCCTAACACCTCTCAGGCCACTTCATCCAGTTTCTCTCTCTAGGACCCATTGTCCACCTGCCCCTTTTCAGTGCTTCCAGTCGGCCAGATCAGAGTGTGCAAAGACAGTGATTAGGATTGTCTCTCTCTGGAGTAAACTAGCGAGGCTCAGGGTGCTGAGCAGGCTTTCTGCTGTGGGTGGGGCCTGGCAATCTGAAGCCCCAGATCAGTGGCTGCTGAACGGGGAACTCCACCTGACGTGACATCACAGCCCGGGCCTCTGACTCCACTCATTCTCCCTGTGTAGACTCACTCTCTAGCTTGAGTTACACCGCTGAATCTCCACCTATGTCCCACATCTCTTTCTTGGCCTCAGGGTACCCGTTCCCCGACCACAACTGCCGACACACTAGCTGTGGACCTCTTCACCTGGGAGGCTGAAGATGCTTCCAACAGATGCTGCTCAAACAACAACCTCATCAACTTCCCGTAACGAAGCCCTGAGATTTTCTCAGGTGGGAGCCACTTCATTGAGCCTAACCTGGATAAGAGTGTCACCTTCAATTCTGTGCCCAGCTAGTCTGCCACCAATTCCTGCTGGTTTTATCTGCTAGAGACTTCTCGGGCTGCCCCACCTCTCCCTCCAAAACAAAACAATCTCAAATTCAGGGCTACTTTTCCTTGGGTTCCCTGCTTTTTTGCGAAGTCCTCCATCTCTACAGCTTGGCCACAGCTAGCTCCTGGGTTGCCATACACACGACCTCATAATGTACTGCCTGATCACGGCTCCCCAATCACCTACAGGACAAATAGTAGCTTCCTTTTCATGCCACTGCAGGAAATGCCAGCCATTTTCTGATCTCTTACCATTTTGCATCTGAAATCCATGCTCCCTGGTTCCCAAGCCATTTCTGACTCCCTGCACACACTCAGAGATGTCAGGCTTCTGTTGCTTTTACCCTGTGGCCCCACTTGGCCAGCATACCTTTCCCTTCCCTCATGGCCCCCACACAGGGCCTGTTTCTGGCATTCCTTATGTCCCAGGTCAGCTCGACATCCTGCAGGGTGCCTTCCCTGGCTCCCTTTCCCCCTCATCTTGCTAGCCGCACACCTTGTGCTCTCATGGAAAGGGTATGTCTCATCCTGTGTCAGGGTTGTTTCCATCTGTATGGCCACAGAAGAGGCAGGATGTGTGTGGAATCCTCCAGAGTTCCCTGCACCAGCCCAAACTGGAAACAACGACAATTAGGGGCCTAGGGAGTCCTGATGGAACAAGCAGGTGAACGCACTGGGCTTGAAAGGTGGGCACAGTCAGATAGGTAATGGTATGGGGATGGAGTGCTCCTGGCAGATGGCAGGAGGAGTCAGAGTTCACAGTTAGTGGAAGTCCTCATTGTCCAATTGAATGCCTAGTCCCATGTACCCAGTCTCTATGCCCACTCCAGGCCATTTGGAAAAGGTAAAGAACCAAGCAGCAGAGAATGTCTCCATGAACTAAACATACCTGGGTAGGTGACAGAGGGGCAGGTTATGCCCCTGCTGCCACCTGCTGACAGGGTACCCACAGCTCCTCCTCAGGGTAGGTCAAATGCTTTCTTCCCCCCTGCATAACAGCCTTGCCATACCTCTGCACCCCTGCACATGCTATTCCCTCTCTGGTGTGCTTTTCCCTTCACCAAGTTCACCGACATGGAAGCAATGCCATTCATTACCCTCATGCTCTCTGAAATGCCTACTCCTTCTGGAAGATTATTCTGAATCAGCCTTCTCTGGAACCCCCACTTTGCCCCACAGATATACACACAGTGCCTAGGGATTTGATGCACGTGATGACTATGTGGATCTGGCTGCATCAGAATGTGGAGATTAGGGGTTGAGGCCACAAATTTCTGAGTTTCTAGAGTCTGAGGGCAGGATTTGTGTAGAGGGGCTCTGCTGGGTGGCCATGTGTCCAGGTAGAAGTGAATGCACAACTCACAGGAAGAGCCTGGATGAAAGCAGAATGTCTGACAGGGGAGAGAGAGGAATTTCAGATGGGATGGAGTCATGAAGAAGAAGGGATTTGGCCCAGGATTAAGAGGAGGATGGTGACTGGTGGAGAAGGAGGAGAAAGACCCTCCCAGGGCAGCAGCTGGTCTGAGAAAATGATTGATCATACACAGAAGAGGGATCAGGTGACCCGGGGGGAAAGGAGTGAGTTGTGCACTGGGGCTGCTGGAGGGTGGTCTTTGTGCTGGCTGCTGGGAGATGTGTGGCCCAAAGACAGGCCAGGACCAGACCTATCAGGCTGTCTCCATCCTCATGGAAAGTCAAGGTCTTGGGTCAGAGCTCCACAGCTCAGAAGGAGTAGGGATCTCTCAGGGTGTTCATGAGTGGGTGGGCTCAGAACTGAAGGGCTCCCTCTTTAGGCATGCGGCTCTTTCGACAGGAAAGGCCTTTGCAACAAATAAGAGACAGCAAGAAAGTCCACAAGAGCAGGACAGTATCAGAGCCACAGAAAGTCTGAGAGTCTAACTGCTGGACAGTGGTTCACTTTGCCAAAGGGCTAGCTCTGAGTGGGCTATGCTTTGGTCCATTCTGGGAATGGGTTCATTTGGACCGTGATTCAACTCCTGTGGTTCCAGGTTCCCATCCCTTTGGGTATACACGTGGGTCCCAAGGTCAGAAGCTTTGAGATCTTACATATCATCCTATCCTTGTTTACTAGTTCCCATTCATCCCCAATTGTGTACACCAGGGCATTGTCCAGACCTGTCCAACTTCAGAACCCATGTTGTCTCCGAGTACCTGCACGTCCCCAATGATGTCCTCCATGACCACATCATATTGGACCATGAAGTCAGCCATGATGCCTGAGCTGGAGAAGGCAGACTGGTCTTGCATTGTGGGGCAGAAGATGATTCGGACACAGGTCTCTCCCTTCTCGATCCTGGTGGATGGGGGTGAGTCAGCCTCACCTGTGTGAAAGGGGACAGTTGCGGCAATGTGGCATGGAAGGCTCTCGCCAAACAGAAAATCCAGGGACATAGACAGCACAAGGGCACCATCAGGAAGGGTGAGAATTCCAACCCTTACCATCACCTGCATGCATCACCCTTCCACCTGCCCCCATGCCACTCTCTCTCCCAATCCTGCGGCCAGCTCCTGATTCACCTCCTCCATCACACCCAGTGACAGACCCAGGCACGTCCTCAGCTCCCAGCACTGACTGTCTGTCCCTCACTCACAGCCTCACCCTGCCATGCTTCCCATCCTCCCTGGGCCAGCCTGGAGGAGTGTCACTGCCCAGCTCACCCAGAAGCCCGGGTTCCCCTCCAGAGAGGCACTGTGGTGCATGTTAGAGCAGAGACAGACACATCCACAGGGCCTGGGTCTCCTCCCGTCCCCTTCCCTCTGTGGGAAATGGCAGTCTAGCAAGGTTCTCCTGTGGCATAGAATTGCATGTGCTTTCTTCCCCTGTGCCTCTGACTCCCAGCATCACGTGTGTGAATAAGCCTTTTAGCGTCTCATGAAATCACTGATGACTTTCTGGTCCCGGATGTTTGCTGAGCTGGCCACAAGATCAACTCCTCTGGAATTTTAGTCCAAGACAAGTGTCCATTTAGAAAGGTCTGTGTGCCTCCTTTTTTCCACAAAATGGAGGCCTGGGAATTCTGCTCCCCCTCCTTCCTGCTACAGCTGTCAGGAAGCTTAGGGGCAAACTGAGCCCCCATACTCTCTGAGGCGCCTGCTCACATACATTCCCTGGGCTTCCTTCCTTTCATAGCTCTTTGTTCTCTTTTATCCCCACAGGATTGGTTCTATCCTCTGTTTTAGCCTTTAAGGGGAAGGGGGAGGGAGCTGCCATTTATAGATTAGGGCTTAAGAGTGCAGGCTGCAACACTCAGATGGCCCTTGGGCCCAGGTCTCTCCTGCTGTTGCCTTGTGTCACTGGAGAACTTAGTCCCTCTCTGTTACCCTTAGTCCCTTCATCTACATCACAGGGATAACATGTGGCCTCATTTAATATCTACAACATCTTTGTGGAATGGCTATCACAATCATCTATTTATTGATTAGGAAGACGAAGTCCAAAAAATGGTAAAAATGCTTTCTCAGGTCATATAAGTGATATAAGACAGACCAAGCCTGAAAACCAGGCCTTCCTACCTGACCTCAGAATCCCTGCTGTAAAGGTAGGAAATGTCCCAGGTACTGTGCTTCACCTGATGTCCTGGACCTAAGGCTCCATTCTGTTACTTCTAAACTGGTAGCTTCTTATTGAGGTAGGCTCTGATGTGACTCCCAGTGTTGTTTCTCAGAGTAAAGATAGAGACTACTGGAAGTGTCCTCCTGTCCCTTGGCACCACCTGCACCTGAAGAAAGTTGGCTGGAGCTAGTCCCCACTCTGCCCACACAGCCCCAAGCTCAGTTGGACATGTGTTCTTCTCTACACGTGTGTCCCACACACATATATGTGCCCATATGCACAGACACACACCAGGCCTCAACTTCCATTGCTCACAGGCAGTGTACCAATCCTGGATTAATAGTACTTTCCCAATTATTGCCACCACTCTCCCCATCACTGTAGATCTCACTCATGCAGCACCTACTATGTATCAGGGAGTGCTCTGGGTGCTCCACACTCACCATCCAAAGTGACACAGAGACCAGGCTGGTGAGTGAACGTTGCTCTAATCTTATAGGCAGGATACAAGGCCATAGCATGACAGAAATGTGTCTGAGGGAACACATGATCCTATGTGTAAGGGAGCTGGTGGGTTAAACCATGTCTCTGACCTCCCAGGCTCCTTCCACCCACACACACTGACTGCTGACTCATATTCATTATCAATTGTAACATTAAATGCCTATATTTGTAGGTATAAATGCACCTGCATGCATTTGTGTGGACATTTCTTGCTTACAACATCTATGATTAATTACACACTTATTCATAGAGGGAGAGCTGATCTCTTGCTCCTCTGGGCTCCCACAGCCATTTGTGGTTCTTCAGTGCTGTCATTGCTTCCCTCCCCAGACTGGCCATCTCTTAATAACAAGAACACCCAGCACGCAACACAGGGCATGAACACTGTAGTCACTAGGACATGTTGGTTGAATGTGTTGAGTGACAGATTAGGATGGCGTATGACAAGTCCCAGTTGGAGAATCAAGGCAAGCTCCTAGCATCTTGGCGCAAAATCCATGCTATCTTCATCAAATAACTACTCTCCTTTTAAGAAACAACCACTGGCACTTCACAATCAATTCAACATTAAATTACTGGGCCCTGATTGAGTTTGGAGTTTGAACCACGAATGATGGGACCCCCAAGTGACCTTGTAACCCAAGCCACCCATCCTGGGTTTGTGCCATCTGATTCACCAAACTGTAAATTGGTCAGACAATGACAATATTCCATCACAAAAGAACAGTGATCTATACAATATCAGACCAGAGCATATCCTGAAGCCACACAAGTTACAGGAATCACACCTTACCTACCTACTTACCTACCTACCTATCCTACCTACTTCTGCCCCATTGCTTGCTTCCCTCAGCTCATCCCCTAGGGCCATGTGGGAAGTTCCCATATAACCAGCTTCCTGAAGAAGCAGCCCAGGAGCATGATTTACAGTTGGTAGATGACACCACATGATAACCAAGAACTAGCCTGAAGCTGATCTGTGGTGTTACAACCACACTCAGATGTGACCCCGATAGGTAGTAAGGAAGGGAGATCCTCCTAAGGGCTACACATCTGGTTCATCTCCTTATCCAGAAAGAAACCTTGCCAGGAGCACTAATCAGTATGGATTAAATCAGGCCAGTTGGTCAGAGACCAGGAAGGAATGAGATTGGAGGATTGATAGCAATAACAATGATGCAATAAAATATGTAGTGAGTACACATTGTGTGTAAGGCACAGTTCTAATTGCTTTTCCTGCATATAGAGACAGTGGGCAAATCTATAAGAATGGGCCCATGTGCATGCTCACCAAAAGGACAATAATGACCTAAAAGTGCAATCCTGTTAACTGTTCTGCAGATATCACAGTGACCTTTTAAATAAGCCAATGAATAAAATAGCCATAGTAGAAGTGACATGTTATGCCTAGATTCAACATGGATTTACCTTCACGTTTAACTTTTAACTTAAAACATTTAGTCATTAACTAACCCTGTATTGAAAAAAAGAGTAAGTATCATCTTACTCTTTTATTTACTCTATGTATAGTCTATGTATAAGGCATAAATACACAGCTATTAGATATATAGTATACTTGTGGAAATCAAATTTCATGGGCAGGGGACAATCGGGATAAAAATGTCTAGGGGCTTCTTAGAAGGTGATAAATAGATGGAGAAACTGCTCAAGGAGCTCTGCCCATTCCTAGCCAAGAGGAAGATACATGAAACAATAAAGAATTATCTTAGATTTAATGAATGATATAAAGGAAAGACTGGAAATTGTGAGTTCATTCACATTTGGCATCCGTGCTGATAAAGGCGGCAAAAACAAGAACCAGAGTCTGTCCTCATTTCCCCTGCCAATATTCCTCTTCCTCTTCCCTATTCCAATATTCCCTCACTTGTCAGGGATCAGACTAGCTCTCTTCTTTCCTCACTGCCTTCAAGGCCCCATACTTGAGAAGCGAGGAAAAGCCAACCCCTTGTCCTGTCAAATTCTAGGCTTTGTGGGAGGGAAGAATTATTGAGGAGTCCTGCAAGTCCAGGGGTCTGTGGAGGAAGGGCAGAATTCTTCATGATTGATTCACCTTTTATCAAGTACCTTTTATTAAATTGTTATTATAATCACAGTCCCTGAATTCTTCACTATCCCCCATTATTCCTCATCCCCTCCAATTTCAAATGGACAGCACCTGGGAATCTGAGGGATCCTTGGACATGCTATCCACCAGAAATGCCTCCTAGGAGGACAAAGCTGCCTCTGACCTTGGGAACTACACAGCCTCCTGAGGAATCCTCGTCCTGTTTATTAATGAAAGAACATCTGCTTCCAGTGAAGGATACCTCAGCAGTGAAAGCAGGTCTCAATTCACAGCTATGGGCAAGGAACTGTCTCACTCTGGATAGAGCTTTTAAAAAAATCCTGTTTCCTATGCAATGAACATATTGCCTTTATTGCTTCTAGAATCTACAGTAGGGAAGAGGTAGCCATTACAAGGGCCTCACTGTCTGCAAGACTGGTTCAGTGATTAGGTGCCTGGTAAAGTAGGGATTAGAGATGGTGAGGACTTCTTGGAAAAAATGGTCCAGGGCAGTACCACCCAAAACAAGGAGGCAAGTCTCTGACAGCTTGAGGTCCCTGTCCCTTTGTTGGCAGTATAGGAGAGGACTTTGGTACCTGACTCATACTGCCCCCCTTTACCTCAACTCCTGCTACAGTCCAGGTGCTTTGACTATCCACATGGATATCCCAGCCAATACTCTGGCCTCTCAAGCTATTGACATCTCACCTGCAAGGAACCATCATCTTCTCTCCCCTTCAACCACTCATTTCTTAGACATCACCATTACCAGAGCTCTCTCTGCTATCCTCTTAAATACAATCATCCCCCTAACTATTCCCCCAGTATAACCTTCCAGTTCCCTTCATCACTCCTCCCCAGATAACCTGGATCACTGTTAGATATACAGCAGCTACTCAGGATGTTTACTAAACATTATGCCCCCATTCATGGACTTCATTGAGTCTCCTATCCATAGATCCCCATGTTGTCTCCCAATCAATTTCATACTCTTATCCTTCTTCTCCAAGCCTGCATAGGTCCCATGGTCCACCTTTTCCACACTCTACATCTGTACTGCTTGTCAGGCAGGGACACAGTAGGAAAGATCTTGACCCATATTGACTGTCCTTGGGTCTAGATTCACTCATTCCTTATCCCAAATCCAAACAGAACCCAAATCTTGAAAGAAATCAATCTTGTTCTTGGCTCATATAGCCCTAATACTGAGCACCTTGCCAGATTCTTCCAAAATTCATGGTTTAATTTCTTATTGGGGCCTATTTCTTGACATCAGTCCCCTGAGTCCTGTCTGGACAGTGTATTCTCCAAGAGATTCCCACAACCCATTCTCTCACCTCAGGGACTAGCCTGCATGAGTCAATGTTCAACTTTTCCCTTTCCATTGGTTCCTGCCCTGTTAAGTCACTTTTTCCTTCCCCAAGAAAATGGCCCCTTGTTCTGGTATCTCTCTTTAGCTACCTACTTCTCCTTCCGATTTCATCCAAATTTCTGAAAAGGAGAGTCCATACATATGTTCAGTCTCCTACACTTCTGCTTTCTGATCCGGACTTGCCCACCTCACACCTCTTCTTCAAGAAAGTGTCTTCTGTGTCTATAATCCCCATGACTCCCTCCCCTGCTGAACTTCTCTCAGGAAGATGTGCTAAACTTGCTCCCTAAAACTAACACTGTCACCTCAAACTACACATAGACTGAAACAGAAACTTTTCCAATTTCTTTCAATGTGTGACAGCCCACCAAAAAAAATAATGCAACCAATTCAGAAATAGCAAATAGATTTAATGCAGAGTATCAACATCTGTTGATTGATAGTGGCTGCCTAGAGTGCTGTTTTGAGTAGATTTCTGAGGGTGCACCCTGGCTTGAAGAGAAAGACTGCTGGGATTAGCAATATCTGCAAACACAAGTAAAAGAAAATTAAAAATTCAATTAATATTCACCAATCAGGAAGAAATAAAATACCCAAAGCAGTGTCTTTTACACACTCTCTGTATCATTCTCAAAACCAGGCTTCATTCAGCTCCTCATCCCATTCCCATGAGCCCCAGCTTCTACCACCAAAATTATGACAGATACCTGAAATCTCACTTGTAGGAGAAACCACAGGCACCAGAACTGCTACTGGTACTGGCACCAGCTCCACCAAGGCCAGCAAAGAGCCCAAATGTGAGAGTGGCGGTCAGGCTCGCACTGGCACTGAAGCCACCACTGGCACTGGCACTGGCACCAGCACCGGTACCGGTACTGGTACTGGTACTGGCAGCAGCACTAGCACCACCACTCTCTTGGGCTTTGGCTTTAGCTTCAGCTCCTGCCTGGATCCGGGCTTTGGCCCAGGGTCCAATATCAGCTTCATCCCAGTTGCAGGGCCCAGCAGCATTCTCAGAGCCAAGCCCAATGCCCATTCGGGCTCTAATCTCAGCCCTCGCCTTGGCTTCAGCTGCAGCCTCAGCTGCAGCCTTCAAATCTGCTTCCATTGCCTCACGGTACTGAGCTGCCCATTCCTTGGGATCCTTCTTTTGTACCTGAAATGGAAATAACAACCATCAGAAGGATCATAATCAGAGGATGAAGTACGTACTATTTGCTAGGCACCATTTTACATGCTATATGTAATAGCAATCATACAGTAAGTTCTAATAGTAATTCTGCACCTACTATACTATTCCATCCCTGCACTAACACTTTCTAGCTCCATAACTGGAACATATCACCTACCAACCTTTATGGACCTGTTTTCTCACATGCAGTAAGATAATACCATGTCAGTTGTAAGTGCCTGCCACCATGTTTGAAAACTAAGAAGAGACTTCAGAATGTTTAGATATGACTACAGGCTGTTCTGCACACAGCGTGTCCCAGCCAGGGGCACCCCACACTCTTGATGTGCTAAGCTCAAGCAGCTCTCCAATTACCTTGCAGGCAAATTTCAGGACTTTCATCTTGCTGGTCTCATAGTAGGAGCGCAGGCCCCAAAAGAACTCATACTCAGGGGGATTGCTATTGGGGACTCTGGCATAGTCCAGGTACCTTGAAAAGAGAGGTTTAAAGTCTTTATTTCCAGGGCCACCCAAGGCCAACCCATGCATGGACTATAGACAGGCTCTAGATGATCACCTCCCAAACTAAATACTGCAGCTTTCCCCTTAGTATTGAGCTCTGTCTCACTGGTCCTTTCTGAAAGTCACATGGAGGTGTAGAGGGTACACATGTAGGGCATTTGTTCATAGGGAAGCCACAATTTTTGTGCCCCTTGTCACAATAACCCCATATTCCTGTTGGGTGTGTTGTAAACAGAGAAGCATTCTTCAGGCCCCCTGCTCTGAGCACACCCCACCACAAGGGTTCTGAAGCCTGGCTAAGCCCCTGGAAAGATCTATTATAGAAAATGACTAGAAAGATGATAAGGGAAGAAACAGTCAACCAAGAGCAACCTGCTCTTTATATTAACAATTGTGGTGTGTGTGTGTGTGTGTGTGTGTGTGTGTGTGTGTGTGATTATCTGTGTGAGTCATCACAAGTTCTCCAAAGAACAATGATAGGGTGGCTCTTGGTCAAAAAGTCAAGAGGGTTGGACTCCAGGCCCCAAAGAGCCTTTTACTAGCTGTTGGATATTCAAATGTCCCCTCTCAGAGCCTTAAGTCCCTGAAACACAAAAGGGGATGGAAAGACATTCTGCAGGGTAGTTATGAAAATGAAATCAATTGTACAAGTCATGTCACCAGCATGGTAAAACTGGCTACATGAAGTTTTTATACTGAGGCATTTCTTTATGGAAATTAATTTCTATGAGGTTTTTCTTAGCACAATAAAATGAACCAAGGAATTAGAGTCAAGATCCAACACAACTCTTCCATTTGATACCTATGTAACCCTGTGCAAATGACTTCACCTCTCTGAGCCTCAGTTTCCATGATATGTACAATGCTGGTAACGACAAACTCTCCCTTGCTCTCAAGGCACATAAGAGTCCACATAATAGAGCAGGAAATATACACTACACTTGTTCCCTATCAATGCCCCCCAAATAACCTACCAGCTGCACACATACATGCATTCACCACATACACACATGTGCACACATGCATATAGGAATTCACTTATGATGCCTTCACTGCTCAGTTCTGACACAGGTGAAATGCATGGAACACACCAACACTAGCCAAAGATACTTACTTCTGCTTCACAAACTCATCAGTAATGAGCTTCTTCACATCCCCAAAGAGTGAGTGATGTATCCTAAGAGCAGAAGAAAGACAAATAAACAAACAAATCAATGCCACAAGAGCAGTAGCACTTCCCAGACATGGGCAGAGGCATTTCCAAGATGGAAAACAAGTTTCAGCACAGGGGGAAGCTCTATAGAAGCTCAAGAGACAGTGAGAGAGGGAACAGAGTTCAAGAGCATTTGCCCATCCACCCAGCCCAGCACCCCCCGCCTGCTCCACCAGACCACCAGGCTGATGCAATCCTGGGACCGTCCTCTCTTGCCAAAGGACAACACGGACAGCAAGCGTTGAGAGAGCCCAATCATACCCAGGGCGCAGCCCCAACTTGCGTAGCACCTCCCAGATGACAGCTGCAAGGGGAGGCAAGAGGGGATAGGGACAGAAAATGAACACATGGAATTCAGAGCACAGCCACCCATTAGGTTACATGCCCATCCACTCACCCTCACTGGACCTATTTCCATTCATGAAGATGATGCTAAGAAGCACCATGAGGAGACCCAGCTTGGGTGAGTCCTTGGTCCTAAGGGAATAATAAGACAGAGAAACTTTATGTCCATGAGCCATGTGCAAGACACACTGGCCAGCTCACTAGGCTAGCCTCTCTTAGATTCCTTTGATATGTGAGAATTCTGTCCAGTCTGTTTTCAGCTCTATATGACCCTATGCAAGTCACTCAGACACATGAGCCATGGTGTCCCATTCAGTAAAATGGGAAAATCATATCCTATCTCTATCCCATGTTGCCAAGAAGATGGAAGAATACCTGTCACAAGTTGACCAGGTAACAACACAAGTACCCAGTCAATGTGAGTCCTTTCTTCTCCCAGAGCCCTCAGACCTGAGAGAATTCTAGGCAAAGTCCCCAGTGACGAAACTCCCCATGACCTTGGGCAAGTTTCCAGGTTCCTCCAGGCTTCAATCTCCCTATCCATAGTAAGCACTATGCACAGATGTATGCACAGCATATCCAAACCTTTCTTGCCATTGGAGCATCATGATCTGCCCACACCAGGAAGCCCTCCCATGAGAACCACTCTGCCAAGGCCAGGCCAGGCATTCAATAGGAAAAAAATCAGGCCACAATAGGCCTGGGAAGCTTCTGAGGAGACGACTAACCTAACAGCAGGAATGTCCCATCCTAGGCTCTTATGCTCTTCAGTCAATCATAATCAGGTACTACTACTGTATGCAGGACTCTAACCATGAGTGGGGGCTGGGGCAGGGGCTTTTTAGGTCTTGTCTTTTCTGACCCTCTAAGAGGACATGGGGAGAGAAGGCAAGGAAAGGGTAGTACCATGTATGAAAGTAGAAGCCCCCTCTAACCCCATCCCTTTTCCAGCTTACGTTCCCAGTATTCCTGCATCTGTGGGTTCTAAGGTGCTGAGAAGAATGTACAAGTGGTCATTCTTATCAATTTCCTTCAACTGAATCCCAAATACCTGTGGATGGGAGAAAAACTTGTGAGATCACAAAATTCAGCTTCCCAAACATCCTGAAGCTAACCGTGTACCTAAGGGTTTTGAATGTGTGAAAAATCAGTGAGATACTGCTCACAAAGCACACAGCTAAGTGCCAGGCACAAGTAAACAAGCAATAAATGTACTATTGTCATTATCTTTGTGATTAGTGGGAATCTAGGGAAACAGGAGAGTATGTAAAATATACAGAAGTACACATCCAGCGGAAGACAAAAGCCAGGACTAAGTTGGGTGGATTGGATTTTGGCTGTGCTTACACCACTGACTTGCTGTATGACCCATGGCTGATTTATGCCCCTCCTTAGGCTGCTGTCTGACCATCTTCCCAGTGATGGGGATCTATTAGTGCATCTCTGTGGTTTCTCCCCCAGAAGAGACATTGTATACCTTTGTTCTATTCAAGGTTTCCCCAGTCTACCCATCCCCCAGGGTTGCCCCTTCACCTTCTCCAATGAATAGCCTGCTCGTTCAATGATTTCAGGGTACACATCAGTATATTCTTTGATGATGTCCTTCAGCATGTCTGCAATGGGAGAGTGTTGCCAGCACCTGGGCTAAAGAGATGTCCCATGCCCAAGCTACTGACCCTTTGCCAACCATGCCATGGGTGGCTTAACCAGGTTCTAGCACTGCCAAATTAGAACTTTGGGAGGAAAGAGGTAAGAGTGTAAGAGTGAGGGGTGCTCCCAGCCCACAGAGAGAGGGCAATTGAGGGCAGAGCTTAGGGAAGGGTTAAGGTTAGTAAGACTCTACCTGAGCGTTTGATGGGAATCTTTGTCTGGTCTTTAGATAACAGGTACTTCACCAAATCATTTGCCTGGAAGAGGAACAAAAGATGAAAAGAGCAATATAAGTCTGCAGAAAACCTGAGAGGTTAGCAGAAAAGGGTTCAACCAAGGCAGTGGAAAAAGCAGGATAGAAAGGATAAAGTTCTCACCCTCCCTTGCAAAAGGGCAACATCACGAGGTGGTGGTGCTTCAGGCTCCTGGGATGACTGGAGTTTGGCAGCTCTACGCCGGGCCTTGCCCCTGCGGGCTTTAGGTGACCTCAGTGAGAGCAATGCTCTCCGGGCCCAAGCAGCCAACCGAGTTCTTGATGCCCTACGGGCCCAAAAGGCTATGGGACCCCTTGAGGCCCTGCGGGCCATTGAGGCCATTAGGGCCTTTGAGACCCTTCGACCACCTGTGGTTCCAGAAGCCTGACTTTGATCACTGTTGCCATCCTCTTCCCCATCCAGATGTTTCACCTGCATCAATAGAAAGGAAACTCAACATCACTAGGTAAAGCAGGTCCTTTCTTTACACCTTATCTCTTTCAGGAAGCACCCCCTAATCCTGCCCCAGTAGTAACAGCCTAATTCACTGGATACTGGCCTCGCTGATTGCTGGGTTTGTTTTTCTGACTTCCAGTTGGGAGTTTCATCCCCACAGCAGACCAGGAACAACCCAAGGGTGGGGCCTGAATCTTTTCCTCTTTCTATGTGCCCCACTGGCTCTGTGTATACCACCCTGGACTCAGCGTCCTCTATAAAACTGAGACTATGAGAATTACAAACCAAGTGAGAAAAAAGGAATGGAAAAGCAAGGGTGATGACTGCAGAAGTCTTACCTTTCGGGCTTTCTTGGCCTTGACCTTGGGTCGAGTATCCTGATTTTCCTGAGCCTGGGCAGCTGCACCCTCAGGCTCAGGTTCATCTGCTGGAGCCTGAGAGGTAGTAGTCTCAGTCTCCAGAGCCTTTGTATTGACCTTTGTATCAGCTACACAGCTGGCCTTTTTGGTCTCAGTGGCAGGCACTGTCACAGCCTGCAGGTCAGCATTCTGTGTCTTGGTGTCAGCTGCTGGACTCTTCTTTTCAGCTGCCAGAACCTGAGCATCAGTCAGCTTGGTGGTAGTAGGTGAGGCCTTGGTGGTAGCTGACTCCTGAGCCTTTGAGGCCTTTGAGATCTCTGTAGCCTTTGAGACCTCTGTAGCCTTTGAGACCCCTGAGGCTTTTGAGACCTTTGCAGCCTCTGAGCCCTTTGGTGTCTCTGAGACCTCCAAGTTCTGGGTCACTGTTAACAGGGTCTGCATTGTCGAGCTACTGTTCTTTTCTGAGGCTTCTGCCTGCAAGGGGAAACAGGGAAGCTCACTGACCTTCTCCCCACACCCAAGCAGGCAAATGGCTCCAAAATTCCAAGGCCACACTTCTCTGATCTGTTCTGACTCTGACTTGCAGTGTGTTCTGACCACCTCAGCCTCCCCTTCCTCTGAGCAAGAATTTATGACAGAAGAGGGGCCCACCCACCCTCTCCCTTCCTCCCTTCCTCCCTCCTGAGGGAACCCAGGCAAGGAAGTGGGTGGAGATGGACAAGTGGGATGGGAAGGGAAGTGCCAAGGGATTTAGAGCAGCAACAGGGGCTGGAGAGGAAAAGCAGCTGCATAGAAGACAGAAAGAGGCCTTACCTGGAAGCGAGCTGGACCCGCACCACTCTTGCTTGTGTCAGACATGTCTCAAGTTGGCCTGGCAAGAGCTGAGCCTGAAGGGGAAAAGGCCTGGGTCAAGTGGTGAGCCCAATGAACGTTGTCTCCCGTTTGGCTTAGAGGTTGATCCTCACCTTTTCTAGGGCCCCAATCCCAAACCCCTCCCCCACCCCCAACGACTCTGTTCTCAGATACAGAAATCCAAAGACTAGGTCTCAATTCTCTGCAGCCGCACCCTCCCCTTCTCCAGGAAGATGTGCCAGCGCGGCAGCTCTAAGGACCCCGCCCCTTTTCCCAATGCACCCCCCAGCCGCAGGTCGACAGTGCGCATGCGCGTCTGCTGCAGGGCCCATCTCAGCCCCGCCTGCTTTCCCAGCACAAGCCCTTTCTTTGATGTCCACCGTGCACATGCGCAGTCGGCAGCTGGCCCATCTTGGTGCTGGCCTTTCTCACACGCCCCTTTCTAGTGATACACGACACGCATGCGCAATAGTTAAGCTCTCAGTCCAGCACCCAGCCCTAATACACGCCTCTCTCCAGGTCCGCAGTGCTGTTCGGTCCCGCCCACTCCCCAAATACCCTCTCTCCCAAATTGTCGCAGCTTCTGGTGGTCCCCGCCCCTCCCCTAATCACACCCGCCCCACCAAGTCCACAGTGCCTTCTGGTCCCGCCCTTTTTCCTAACACGCCCCCCTTCAAACAGGGGCAAAACACATCTAGGTTCCGCCCCTTTCCTATTACACCCCCTCCTCAAATTTAACTAGTGATTCTATCTTGGGCCAGGCCAAACTGGGTCCAGTCCCTCCCTTTCCAGCCGGATGGATCCGGTATGATCCGGTCCTTAAGGCAGGTTTTCTCCAGATCCCAGAGGGTGGTGCCGACCCCTAGCGGGCTCTCATCCAAAACCGGGCCCCACTGCTCACCTCGTCCTACTACAATTCCCGAGTGCGTCCACTCTCTCCAAGCCCCTCCGAAACTCGGAGACTGCCCTCCCCCCTCCAGGCCGGAAGTGGTCCCGCCCCTTTCCGCCTCCCTAGGGGGCCTCCGTCCCAGCCTGTCTGCCCCTCCCCCGCTCCCTGCTCCTCATTCCTTATCCCCCTCCCTATTCCCTCTGCCTTGCTCCCTATTCTCTATTCCCCCATCGCATTTCCTATTTTCTGCACAGAATTCCCTATCCCCGTTCCTTACATCCTCCTCTGTGTTAACTATACACACCCTCCCCCAGTACTCTTTAACCCCTCTCTGCATCCCCTACTCTCTTCTATGAATCTCCACTCCCCCTCAGTATTCCCTTCACCCTTGTATTCCTTGTCCTCTACCCAACATGCTCCGTTAGCCGTTTTTCTCCGTTCCTCCGCTAGTCTCTGTTCCCCAGTCCATATACAGTCTACTACTTTATCGGTCGTCCTTATTGCCTTCAGCCCACTTCGGGTCATCTCTGCTCCAGCTGCAGTGGTGCAACAAGAATTGCCCACCTGCCTGTCTGTAGGTTAGAGGTGTTGGAATCACTGTCTGGCCGCCCGAAAACTCCAGTCTCGACGCCACTCACCTTGTCCTCGAGCGAGTCTGGGATGCGTCTGCCCTCTCTCAGTCCCTCTCCGAAGTCTCAGGCTCCTGGACTAGAGCTGCAGACAGCCCAGCCCAGCCCAGCCCCTTTCCGCAGCCCCCTGCCACCCCCCCTCGCCTTCCTCGGGGGTGGGGCAATGGGGCCCCGCTCAGGGCTGTCTGACGCCAAAGCCCATGTTTATGCCACTGTACCAGGCTCGGTCTGAAGCCCTTCCAACCCAAACCACCCCCTGAAAGCGAGTCATTCATTGAATTTATTTATTTTTATATCTTTATTTTTTCTTATTACAAAGGTAATGTGTTGATGTTGTCAGAATTTGAATAATGCAAAAATATGTAACAGACCAAAGAAAAGCTAACCTTAACTCATTTCCCCAAAATACTACTATTAACATTTTGATACTCATTCATCTAGATTTTTTCCCATTGATTTACTAATTATTTGGGTTTTCTCACCATACATGGTACACTATACTAACTCTTCTGTGACCTGTTTTTCTCTCCAGTTACATGTTTAAACCTCTTTCCCTTAGTGCACATTTTTTTTTAACAGCTGCATAATCTTTCCTTGTATAGATGTCCCATAACTTATTTAGCCAGTCCAGCATGCAGGGACATTCTGATTGTTTCCTCTTATCCCCTCACTGTTGCATACATTGCAACAGGATACATCCCAAGATCATTTTTTTGTTAATGCAATTACTATATAACTCAAATGACACAAAGTGTCAACTTATTTCAAAAAGTGCACCGAATAACATTTCCACTAACAATGTCTCTTGTGTCATGTTATAAGTATTTTTCATGTTACTTATGATATACAAAAGGGTTTGCTATACAAAATGTTTAATTATTATGTAGTTAAATACATCCCTTTTTCCTTTATCAAGACTGGATTCTACTTTTTTGCTTTTTACTTAATTAATTTTTTCTAGTGCATTATAATTATACACAGTATTTGGATTCATTGTGACATATTCATATGTGCACATAACATAATTTGGTGAGTTTTATTCCCCATTGCCTCCCCATTGCCTCCCCTCCTTCTTCCCCTATCTTTTTCCTCTACTGGTCGCTCTTCTATTTTCATGAGATTACTACCACTTATTTCCTCCTTTTTTCTCTCTAGCTTCCACATATGATCCTTGACTTTCTGAGTCTGGCTTATTCCTCCTAACATTATGCTCCTAAATTCCGTCCATTTTCCTGCAAATGAAGCAATTCTCCTCTTTATGACTGTATAAAGTTCCTCTGTGTATATCTACCACATATTCTTTACCCATTTGTCTGTTGACAGGCACCCAGGCTGATTCAATAACTTGGTTATTGTGAATTTTGCTGTTATAAACATGGGTATGCGTGTATTGCTATAATATACTGACTTTAATTCTTTTGGGTAAACACGGAGGAGTGGTATAAGCAGGGTCATATGGTGGTTCCATTTGGATGCTGCTTCTTGCTGAAAGATGCTTTCACTACTTCTATTTATAACAATCCCTGTTTGTTTCAAGCACTTTTATGGCTCTATTGTTTAAATTTAAATGTCTGATCATTCCAAAGTTTGTTTTGTATAAGGATTCAGCTTGGTTATTTTCCAAAATCATAGTGTCTTACCCCTATGCCATATGCAAACTAAATAATCTTTTACCTCATTTGAAATGGCACCTCAATCACACAATAAATTAACATAAACAATGGGGTCTATTAGAATAAATTAAGATATAAAAATTGTGGCACGTAGATAAAATCTTCATTGTTTACAAAGTATATTAATACAGACCTGGAAAACTAAAAAGTGTCAACTAAAAACTTGTTAAATACCATAGTTAACTTAGCACAGTGGTTAGCTGCAGAAATAACATTCAATACATTTCCTGTATCTAAATTTGATTCAAATGATTACAAGTGTTTTGGTTCATGAGAACACCTTTACCTTTAAAAAGCAAATAAAACGTCATGAATCCCTTTGTTTTATAAATAATTCATATTTCTCTCTCCTTTCTCTCTCTCTCTCTCTCTCTCTCTCTCTCTCTCTCTCTCTCACACACACACACACACACACACACACACACACAAATTTCCCCATGTATTCAAGGTGGGTTTCCATTCTCCTGTTTCCTCTTTTTCTCTGAATTTCTATTTCCTTCAAGTTTGTGATATCATCTCACCACTTTCTTGCCTCCTAGGTTCTTGCCCCTATCCATGCTTGATATAGCCCCTCATTTTCTTCCAATTCTGGCACCCCAATTACCTATCCCTTCCAAATTATGACAAGTCATGAATGCCAAGATGAAGACTGAGTCTTAATCCTGAGAATACTGAGGGATTATTGAAGGACTCAGGGGGTGGATAAAACAGATTTGTGTTGCAAGAAAGAACGTCCTAGCTGCTATATGGAGTATGTCTCGTGGAGAAGGGGAGAGTATGACACAGATAGACATCCGGGTAAGCAATGATTGTGGGTTTTCCCATGGTGGTAGCAATGGAGGTAAGTAGGAGTGATTGAATTCAGTAGATAGTGAAGAAATGAAAAATAGGATTTTTGTGAGTAGTAATTGGATTGTGTAGAGAGGGGTTAGTAGGAAGGGCATGTTAGAGGAAACTTGTGAGGACCTGATTTAAGAGATTGTGTGGATGGTGACCACTTTCACTGAGCTATGGAATAGTGAAGAAGGGACAGGTTTGAGGAAAACTGAACATTTTGAGGCACTTGTGAAACATACAAATGGAAATTATCTACAAGCAGTTGAATGTACATGTCTGGAGCTCAGGAAAAAGGTCTGGGCGGAAGTTCTATATCTAGGAGTCATCAGTATATAAATGGTTCTTGAATTCGTGGGAAAGGGCAAGAGCATTCAGGAAGAATGTATTATGCTAAAAGAGGCATGGACCTAAGAAAGAGCCCTGGAGACCGGCAGCATTTATGGTATAGGTGGAAGAAAAAGATCCCATGAAAGAGGCTGATAAGAAGTGCCCAAAGATATTAGGAGGAAAAAAAAAAAAACAGAAGAAAATAGTGCCATAAAACCAAGGAAGTTAATGTTTTTAAAAGGAGAGAGAGGGGTCAATAGTGTTTAATGCTGCTAAGATGTAAAGAAAAGTGAGGCCTGAAAATATGTAGGAATTTTGACAATTTGGTGGGGTCTCTGGTAACCTTAGAAGGAATATGTTCAGGGCAGATATTTGTGGTTTGATTGCCAATTACTTACACTGGTATCCATTCTCATCTCCCTCATTAGTAATAGAACATCTCAGTTTTAGATGGATACATAATTCCCTTGGGAATGAAGGCCATGAGGACTGGAGTCACACTCTAGGATGGAGCAGTAAAGTGAAAAGAACCTGGATCCCTAACAATTTTATGGATCCACTACAGACTGTATGCCTTTGGCTTCCTTTTAATGAGTTAAATAAATGAATGTCTTATCTAAGCCATTGCTGTTTTGGAGTCTATCCCATAGTGGTTTCCTAATTGCAGTGAGTTGAGATGTGAGTGGCAGGTAAGGTATTCATAACAATGAGTAGTTTTTTAAAAAAATCTTTTTATTAATTTATTTTTATGTTGTGCTGAGAGTCAAACCCAGTTGCTCACACGTGTGAGGCAGTTGCTCCACCACTGATCTACAGCCCCAGCCCAATGAGTAGTTCTTTTTTTTTTAATTTCTAAATTTAGACAAATCACTTTTTTTTTAAAGAGAGAGAGAGAAAGACAGAGAGATAATTTTTTAATATTTAATTTTTAGTTATCGGCGGACACATCTTTGTTTGTATGTGGTGCTGAGGATCGAACCCGGGCCACACGCATGCCAGGCGAGCGCGCTACCGCTTGAGCCACATCCCCAGCCCATGAGTAGTTTTTTAAGAAATACCTGAGCCTGCTTTCAAGGCTTTCCCAAAATCTAGCTCTCGCAATTTTTTTAGCCTTTTTTCTGTTGTTGTTGTTGTTGTTGTTTTCTGAGAACTATATACAGTTGCCTAGATTCCACCTAAACAGAATATTTCACCATTACCAGATGTGCCCTGCCTTCTCTTGCCTAGAAGTTTTAGATCATGTGAATTCTTCTCCATAAAACACCCTCGGTTACATCTACTACTCTGTTAGATCTACCCTCTGTTACAGCTTCCAACATTTTTAAGCCTTTAGGATCCTGGAGTAATAGAGTTAGAAACTTCAGGAGATTCAAGAGAGTGAAGCAAAATCTCAGTATCAGTTAATCAGAAAGACAACTCCCAAAGATTTTTGAAACCTTAACTTCCCCAGTCCCATCTCAGTTCTATCACCTTCATAATACTGTAAAATTCCTTGAGATCTGGAGATTGGAGGACAGAAGGCAACCTTATCAGGAGAGAAAAGACAAATATGTTCATAATCTTCATCCTTTTATCCGGGAGTTTTCTTCCCATCTTCTTCCCATCTTCTCATGAACTCTTATAATCTTTTGCCTATCAGTGTTCACCCATAAACATTGAAGAACCTAGGACACTAGGTCTTGGGCCTATTTTCAGCATCCATAGATTGGCAAGAAAAAAACTGAGATTATATGGATTCTACATATCGTTTAAATAGAAAGATGAAAAGATGAGTTATCATCCCCATTTAGGAGATAAGAAAAAGTAGGTAAAAGATTGCTTAGTGCATAATGTCAGGATGAATCTTTTCTAATCCCAGAGCATTCAAGACTCCCAACTCCTGAATATCAAATGAGAAGCCCAGTATATCCTTAACACCAGTACTGTCCTAAGCAAAATTCCTTTCTCCCAAGCTACAGAATCAGTATCTCTGAATTTTGGAAAATTCAGAGGTAATGCTGGCAGAGGGTGACAAAGATTTCCTTCCAATGATTCCTATTATTTCTTTAATCATCTAAGCTGTACAGCACAGCAAATTTAAATTTAAATTGGACATAATACTTTCTTATTCTTTACAGCCTGGTTGCCACTCCCGATTCCTGTGAGCCCTATCTGTCCTCCAACATACTGACAGCTCCACTGCTTTCCATTTCCAGGCTCCTAAGTCCTCTCTAAGATCTGCTGTTGCAATCTTTTTTTTACCCTTTTATATATGTGAGGCAATTTAACTCACTTTGTGTCACTCTAAACCCTGAGGGCCATATATCTACAACAACACGACTATATTTTGTTAAACAAACAGGAAATTCCCTGTAGATAAGAAAATCCACTACTTACTTTTGGATTAACACTGCTTCTCCCCTGCTTTTTGTACATATATTCCTGTCTCAGAACAAGGCTGTGAGGCAAGATTGACCCATTCAACAGAAAAGGAGGACCAACTACATATTAGGTGTCTCTTCAGAGGTGGCCATTGCTTATAAAAGACTTACATTTCTGCTGTATGAACACCAGCCTCATTTTACAGAGGACAACATTAGGGAATAAAAAGAGTAAATTGTCCCAAGGAAAGCAACTATTGAGTGGCATAGAAAGGACTTGAACCCAGATCACTGGGATGCAAAATACCGTACCCTTAGCCTCTACATTAGGCTAGTTCCAGAATATTCCTTCCAACTCTTTTATTTGGATGTAGTTTGTCCCCCAAGGGTTCATGTGCCAAAGACTTGGGCCTCAGAGTGATGATGGTGAGGTAGTGGAACCTTTAAGAGATGAGGCCTAGTGGAAGTTGATTGGGTCATTTAGAGCACCACTCTTAAAAGGGGTTAATGTAGCTCTCATGAGACCCTGGTAAGTTTCTGCAAGAATGGGTTAGCTTTGCCCCTGAATTTCTCTGGCTTCCTGTCTTGCCATATGATCTCTGCTTCTTGCATGTTCTCCCACCAAGATGTCTTCTGCACCATGTTTTCATGCATTCAAGGGGGCTCTCACCAGATGAGAAACAGATGGGGCCACCTGATCTTGGACTTTCAGCCTCCAAAACTGTGAACTAAATAAGTCTCTTTATAAAGTACTCAGCCTTGTGTATTTTGTCATAGAAATAGAAAACAAGGTAATACACCAACCCTCTTCATAAACATGTTAGACATATTACATATGATTTTCATCTATGGAAGCAAGTCTAACTGGATGACCATATGCTTATGTGGATATTGTCATAAAGTTCAATAGGGTATATAATTATTTCATTTGTGTGATCAACATAAGGTTTTTAACATTTGATTTTTATTAAATTCATGAGTTTACATGGCAACAAATCAAACAATACAGAAAAGCATGTGATGAAAATAGTCCCCTGCCTTGACTATCCCCATCTCCATTCTATCCCTTCAAACCATTTTTTTAAAGATTTTTTGGCTTTAGTTTTCCCAGTGGTTCCCTTCACAACTCTATAGATAATATGTATGCAATGTTTCTTGGTTTATAAAATTTAGACAATATCCTATCCACTTCCAAAAATACCAATGAGAATTTTATGTACACTGCCCCCTCACTTTTACTTCTAAACCCCTGCAATGGTTAGCATCAATATTCCTTTTTGTTATTGGTTAATTTTGTATCTTGAAAAAAAATACTCAGACCCTCATTTCTTATTCTATCCATTTTTGAAAGTTGTTTTTAACTGCCCACTTTTGAGGCAAGGATACTAGGGACACTTACCTCCTCCTGCTCATTCAAAGTCCTTCACTATCAGTTTTATCTTTGCTTTTGCATTATCCGGATTATTAATATTTACATTCTGTTCTGTAGCCACACTAGGTCTTCCTCTAATGATTGACTAAAAAATCTGAAAAACCAACAAACAACATTTACATTATCATGGCTATGTAAATATTTTTCAAAGTCCAGCCAAGTAGTGAGCCACGAATACACTTCCTTCTGTACAAGCCCAGTGTCACAATCTCTGGGCCTGTCAAAGGAGAATGTTTCTAGCAACAAACAAGGTCAAATGGTGTTTCTTTTAACTGCATATAGTCATATTCTATTTTGTTTTACATTTCAACCATGAATTTCTTGCATAATTATACACACAGAGTTTATAATAACTTTTTCCTTGAGTTGCATTGCTTTTATTATATTCACTCACTCAATAAATATTTATTGAGTGTTCACTATGTTCCAGGCATTGTTCTGGGAGCTGAAGCTACAGCAGTGAAGAAGTAAGAAATTCACTGAGCTAATTCTAGTGAGGGAAAGAGAAAAACTATTCAGATAAATATGTAAAACACATAAAATTAAAATGTAAGATAAGTGTTATGGAGAAAAATAAAGCAAGGTAAAAGGGATGGAGAATGCCAGTGAAGGTAGGAGGTTACTTCAGTTCTCAATAAGGTGGTCAGAGAATGACTCATTGAAAAGGTAGCATGTGAGCAAAGACTTGCATGAGGTGAGAGAGCTAGCCAAGTGAATACAGGGGAAAGAATATTCCAAGCAGAAAGAACAACTAGTGCAAAGGCCCTGGGGCAGGATCGTGCATGGCATTTTCCCCCATGCCTGGCATTTTTGAAGAATATAAAAGCCAAGGTTGTTACAGTGGTAGAGAAAGGAAAGGAGGAAACTAATAGGAAATGAGGTCATATAGGTAATAAGGGCTCACCTCGCCAATCCCTCTCACATAGGGCTGTGTAAACCATGGTGATATCCACCAGAAGGTTTTGGACAAAGGAGAGAGGATCCAACTTGAGTTTTTAAAGGATCTGAAAATATACTAAAGGGCGATGGGGCAGAAGAGGGGATGACAAAGGACCAGTGTGGGGACTGCTGCAGCAACTGTTTGAGTTGGATCCAGTATTTCCTGGATTCAATGTTCTGGGAGCCTGCTCTGCAGATCTTTCTTTAGCTGTAGGAAATTGACTTCTTTTTTTTTATAACTTAAAATTTTTATTTTATTTATAACATTATATGAATTTTATTACCTTCATATGTTAATGTATCTGCTTTTTCTTATTTATTTATTTATTTATTTTTTAATCTTTTTTTGTTGGTTGTTCAAAACATTACATAGTTCTTGATATATCATATTTCACACTTTGATTCAAGTGGGTTATGAACTCCCATTTTTACCCGGTATACAAATTGCAGAATCACATCAGTTACACATCCATTGATTTACATATTGCCATACTAGTGGGAAATTGACTTCTAATATGCCTTTTTTAAAGTTTTATTCATGGTTTCTGTTCTTTTGACCTGGAACTTCTATTATGTAAATGCTGAACCTGCTAGATTGATCTATATCTCTTAACATTTTCTCTCATATTTTCTGTTTCTTTGATTTTTTTACCTTAGATTCTGGAATATTTCATCCATGTTACTTTCCAGTGTGTCTGTTGCTTTTTTTTTATTTTAACAACTTGTTTTCAATTTCTGAGGAGTCTTTCTTTTCTCTGATTGGTCCTGTTTTGTGGCATCTAGTTCTTGTTTTATGCGTGTCTAAAATCTCACTGAGGAACATTACCATTTTTCCCTGAAGTTCTCTTTTGTTTCCCAAGTTCTCAAATTGCTCTAGGGTCAGTTGTTCTATTTATTTTAGTATTTTGCTCTTGTGCTACAGACTTCCTTAATTTGCCTCTGAATCCTTGGTTATCTATTCATCTTCAAGAGAAAGTGACTGGATAGTTGATGTAACTTTTCTGTTGCTGTATAAGGAAAGTTGTTCTGTAGCTAGGACTTTCCCTCTGAAGAAATTCCAACAGGAAACTTTGTGTGGACTTAGGGAAGGTGGCAACTGACAAGCTTTGGGACCCCCAAATGTCAGAATAAGAGGTTTTTGTTATTCAATGTCAAATTCTATAGGGAAAATCTGAGTGTCCAGGGGAAGTTAGTCATCAGAGATTTTGCCCTGAAGGTAAGTGCTGGAAGCTTGTGTAAACTATGCGAGTAGAAAGGAGAGAGGTAAGGGTTCTGATGAATGCTGATGGCCCCCATGCAGACCTCTAAGTACTTTCCAGTTTCTCAGCCTCACTTTTCACCCAGCCCTCCATAGGACCTGCAAACACTGAGTCCAGAGCACCTCAACTTGGTGTCTCCCAACTCATTCAGCCACTGGAGGGACAAGAAGCTACCCATACTTTTGATGTTTGCCCTCATCCTGGCAGCTATTTACTGAACACCTACCTTATGCTGAGCATTCCAAAAGTACAAATTCACTTAATCTCACAACAACATTATGAAGTAGGTGCTATTATTATTTCATTTTGCAGATATGGAAACTAAGGCTACAAAGAGGTTAGTTGACTTGCCCATTATTACACAGTCAGTAGCTGGCAGAACTGAGATTCAAACTCAAATGATCTGAGTCCAGAGCCTATATTTTGAACCACTGCTCTGCCTTAGCCCACCTTGGCTTCTGACTCTTCTGGAGATTACATGTGTCACATCTGTGGGACTCCTAAATTGTTATGGGCCCTGAGTAAGTCCCACTCATCTAAAGACTAAAGTCAGTACCAGAAAGGACTAAGATTGGGGGCTTGGATCTCCAACCCCTCTTTCATCTCTGCTACCTTTTTAAGATGCTCAGTGCTGAGTGACCTTCCTTTGGCCCTGGTTATGGGCTCCACTGGATGTTTATAGGAAAGAAAAACCCCACCCTGAGCCAACATAGCAAACAGACAGACCCAGCACTTTGGTATGTTTAGTTTCCATTCATCTTACAGCTGGATGAGAGGAAAAAGGGAAGCATGGAACTGGCCCTTCTCCAGGCAAGATGCCAGCCTCAGCTCTTGGACAATCCTGGCTTGTGTGGGCTTCAATGCCACATTCAGAGCCTTCCACACCCTTCAGGATGGTCCCTCCCTCTCAAGAGAAGGGATACCTGGAGTTTTAAAAGAGCAAGGGTTTGGAGATCAGGCTCAGACCTTCTGGAAGTGAACAGCAGACCTAGACCAGAAGTGGCACTATGTCTGAGTGGAGGTACCTCATCTGTGTCAGCTTTTTGCTGACCATTTTCCTTGAATTGACATGCCAGGGACCTCCTGGCCCCTCTTCATCAAGCACAAAGGTCAGTTCTGGAATGAGGGAACAAAGCTCTGGGATTTGTGAAAAAAAAATATGTCTTTGTGGGGGAGTAGGGGAAGCTGTTCAGTCTGTTTCTTCAGTCCTATGACTGAGAAACTAGGAACACAGAAGCATTACTATTTGCTGAGTACATGTCAGGTGCTATACCAGGGGTCTTAAAGTTACTGTTTCAATTAATCCTCAGAGCATGTCTATAAGCCAGGCTCTATTATTATCCCCATTTGTTAAAAAAAAAAAAAAAAAAAGAGAAAACAGATGTTCAGAGGTTAAGACACAGGAAGTGGTAGAAAGAGAATTTGAACATAGGTCCATCTGATCCTAAATATCCTCCATTTCCCACTGCCCCACTCTGGAAATAAACTGTGTATTATGTGTGGATAGGCAGAGGGATCATAACTTCAGAAAAGGTGAAGAAGAAGATATCTACTGTGGGACCTCAGTCTCTGAGCCTCAGTTAACACATTTGTAAAATGTGGACAATAATAGCATTTAGATCATATGGCTGATGTCAGGATTAAATAAGATAATGAATGGCAAATGTGTATTGTGCTTGCAGTGCACAATTGCACTTATGAAATGTAATTCTTTACACCTGAGCTCTTAAAGAGGAAAGACTAAATGCCTTATACAGAGTAGAGCTCAATGAACGCTGATGTTCTGTTATATTCTAAAGTGTTGTTAGTGTTGTATACATTCTAAAGTGAAATCATGGACCAGCAGCATCAGCATCCTCCTGAGAGTATGTTAGAAAGGTGGACTCGGGCCTTACCCCAGACTAGCTGAATCAGAATCTGCATTTTAACAGGATACCTAGGAGGTTTGTGTACACATTAAAGTTGGGGAAGCACTTGTGCAGAGGTCTTTTGATTCTTAATCTTCTGTGACCCTTTGGTTCTGAGATTTGCTAAAGCTTACTAAACTATCAAGAATGTCCGCTAAAGAAATGATAGAGGCCACGTTCCCCTTCTGGGCCTCAACTTCCCCAATGTACTCTGAGACCAGTCCATGAACTTTGGGACCTCAAGTACTATCTACCTAAGCCAAAGATTAAATTTACCTAATGCTCCTCCTGTCTTCTTTCTCAGCTGTTGATGACGAGCTACTCCATACGCTCCACCGTGGTATCTCGCTATGCCCACACCTTGGTCACCTCTGTTCTGTTCAATCCACATGCTGAAGCCCACGAAGCCATCTTTGACCTGGATCTGCCTCACCTTGCTTTTATCTCCAATTTCACTATGTAAGTCTGGTTCCACTTCATTCATTTGAGCATACATTCTTTTGCTTGTTCTTTCAGTAGAACATGGTAATTGCGAGAATGCACTCTGAGATCAGACTTCTTGAGTTTGAATCCTGGCTCTACTAATTATGGGACTCAAGACAAGTTACTTTACTTTGGAGTTTCATTATATGCATATATAAAATAGGGATAAAATTTGAATCCACTTTCAAGGGTTAACTGAGTTAATATATGTGGAAATTTACACTAAAATCAGTGTCAGGTACATAATAAGTACTTGATAATATTAACTTTACTTTTTAAATATTTATTTTTTAGTTTTTCGGTGGACACAACATCTTTATTTTATTTATTTTTATGTGGTGCTGAAGATTGAACCCAGTGCCCCGTGCATGCCAGGGAAGCGCACTACCGCTTCAGCCACATCCCCAGCCCTAACTTTACTTTTTAAACAATAATTTCCTGATGTTGACTATGTGACTTGCACTTTGGGTACAACAGAAAGAAGAAGATGGATTGCACACAGTCCCTGCTCCCAAAAAGCACTGTCTAATGAGGTACATGAAAAAGAAACAGATGATTTTAATAAAGTCTGCTATAAAGAAAGAGAAATATAAATGTGGAATGGTAGGAAGGTGAGACCCAAAAAGAGACAGTGGTCAGTTTCCTAACCCCAGTCAGCTGGATAAAACCGCTGAGGTATAACACCTAAACTGAAGCTTGAAATATGAGATGTTCACCAGCCAAACAAGGTGAAGGCATGGATGTGGACTCAAGGAATAAACACACAGATGTTCCCCTCATTAGGAGAACTGCATGTACTTCTATGCCGCTGGAACATAGGGTACCAGCAGGAGGTAGAAGAATGGTCAGAAATGAGCACTGAGAGGTAGGAAAAGATTAGGCTCTGGAAGGCTTCCGATGTTAGAATGAGCACTTGGGTTTTACTTATGGTCTCCAGACTATCTTATGTGTTTGTGTATCAAAGACAAACTTGGTCATATATGCCCAAAATATGTTTATTTATTAATGTATACATTATATAAATATATTTTATAGCAATGATATTAAGTACTCTATAAATAGAGGGCTAAAATCGTTCCACTCCCTCCTGATTTGTCTGTAGCATGCCTAGGGGCATGTATACCTCACTTTGGAAATAATTGTGGCCCATAATGATGAGACATGGTAGGATTATAAGCAAGAAGTGACAATAATGAAGTAGGGATATGCTGAAGGGGTCAGTCAGGAAGTTGGGAAACTGAGTAAGGAAATAGGGACAGAGTTCATGTGGAGGCTGGAACACTACAGTGCTGGTAGAATTTGAGAAACCAGTGGAGGAAGAAATAACCTGACTGTATGTGGGGAGTAAGTAAATATAGACAGGCTCTACATTTTGGGGGGGAGTCTTGTCATATCTGGTAGGTGACAGGACCTTCGCTAAGGTGATAAACAAGAAAGGAGGAGCAGGAAAGTGAAAGCTTAGAGGAGGCCTCATAAGCCTATGTAACACCCTAGTGAATTATAAAAAAAAAAGCCTCTGACTTTGAGTGTAAACACTCTCAGACCTGAAAGATTAGCGAGCCCCACAGTCAAAATCTCTGCCCTTGATCAGCCACCCTCAACCCTGTTAGTGGAGAGAAAGTTCTCATGCCATAAACAATCTGTATCATCAACATCCTCTTATGGCTGCTCTGCAGAGTAGCTAAGTTAGAGAAGGGGATCAGTGGGGAATCAGAGGCATGAAGTACAGGGGAGAGGCCCTGAGGTACTCCAGGAGGGTTTCCTGGAAGCAGAATTTCCATATGGGTAAGATTTGAAGGGACCAGGATCATTGCATAAGGGGGACCAACAGAACCAAAGGGGGATTTAAAAAAAAAAAAAAAGCAGGAATGGTATGGAGTATGGGGGCTAACTCAAAAAGTTGGCAGTCAAATGATACAAGGGCCAAACAGTCAGGCAGAATTTGGATTTTTGCTTCAATAGAAAAAACACCAGAAAAATTTTTAAAAATTAAGCAAAGCAGGCTGGAGGAAATGTTCTTGGGCAGACTCTGTGGAAAGTATGCTGGCTGGAGGCAGCACACACACACAGAGGCCCCAGTGTGCTGCTGCCAGAGCAACTCCACCCTACACCCCCACACCCCCCAAGAGACCTTGGGACCCTGCCAGATTGGCCCACCCCCACACTAGTCCAGCCACGGCAATACTGTTTCAGCTACTTAGAAACACTCCTCGCCTGAGTGGTCTCTTCTGCCAGTTCTATATCCTCCCCCCCTGGTGTTCCTGGAAGCTGCTTCCTTGATCAATCTTTCTCAACATCTGTGCCTCAGTTACTCTATTTGTGAAACAGAGACTGCTGTGTGATCTCATTGAGCTTTCTATTCAAAGCCTTGATTCTCTAGGCCTGCCCAAGCACTCTAACCTTCTCTCCATGTACCTTCTCTGCCCCTCTGATCTTCTATTCCCTGAAACACACTGTGTTTCCTTACTGTCTTTCTGGGATGCCCAGACTGCAAACAATAATTGAGTGCTTATTGTATGCCAGACTATATTCCAGGCACCAAAGATACTACAGCAAATAAGAAAGACAAAATCCTTGCCTTCAGGGAGCTCACAGTCTCATAGAGAAGACAGACATGGAAAAAATAAATATGTCAGTTTGTAGATAAGAAGTACCCTAAAGAAACAGAAATCAGAATAAGATACAGAGTGAATGAAGGTGCTGTTTTAGAGTAATCAAAGATGTCTCTTTAAGGAACTGACATTTGAACAAAGATCTTAAAATAGAGAGGGTATGTGGGGCTGGGGCTGGGGCTTAGTGGCAGAGTGCTTGCCTAGCACTGTGAAGCACTGGGTTCACTCCTTAGCACCACGTACAAAAATAAGCAAATAAAATAAAGGCATGCTATCCATCTACAACAACAAAAAATAATTTTAGAAAAGAAAGGGTGTGAAAACTTGCAAAGATCTGGATGAAGAACATTCCAGGCAAAGGGAACAGTAATTGCAAAGGCTCTGAGATAGGAGTATGCTGAACAAGCTCAAGAAATAGCCAGGAGTGTTATTTACTACAACCAAGAAATAGAAACACCTTAAGCTGATGAATGGATAAAGAAAATGTGGCACTCATATACCATGAAATACTACTCATCCATAAAAAAAATGCAATCCTGTCATTTGTGACAACATGGAAGGAGCTGGAGATCATTGTGTTGAGTGAAGTAAGTCAGGCACAGAAAGACAAGTATTTACATGATCTCATGCACCCGTGAAATCTAAAAAAGTTGATCTTGCAGAAATTGAAAATAGAATCATGGTGACCAGAGGCTGGGTAGAGTAGACTAGGGGAGGGATGAGGGAGTGTTGATCAATGGGTACAAAGTTACTTTTACACAGGAGCAAGAAGCTCTGTGGTACTGTTGCACAGTATAGTGACTACAGATAACATTATGTACTGTATATTTCCAAAAATATTTTGAAAGTTTTCATCACAAAGGAATAATAAATGCTTGAGAAGATAAATGTTTCACTTGATTTAAACATTACACAATGAATACACCCATTAATATGAACAACTTTTATGATTTTATGTATTTCTTTAAAATAAATTTAACTTTATCAAAAGAAATAACAAGGAGGCCAGTGTGGCTGGAACAAAATGAGTGACAGAGTATGAGGAGGTGCCATTAGAGAGGTGACAGCAAGCCAAATTGTGTAGGATCACAGCGGGTGCAGTGAGGAGTTTGGTTTTTACTTTGAGTGGGGATGGAAGCCACAGAGAGTTTTGAGCAGAGGAAATACGTGGCCTGATTTAGGATTAACAGGATCTCTGTGACAGCTATGACAACAGACTACAAGGAGCAAGGGTTTAAAGAGGAAGGCCTGTTAGTAGGTTACTGTATTTACCCAAGTAAGAGACATTGGTAGTTTGAACCAGGGAAAGAATTGTGGGGGTCATGAGAAGTGGTCAGATTCTGGATATATTCTAAAAATAGATCTGAAAATCCCTGATGGATTGGGGAGTCAAGCATGGCTCTAAGATTTGGTGGAGTAACAATTTCCTGAGATAAGGAAGACCTGGGAAGGAGCAGATTTTGAAGGTGGGGGGAGAAACTAGGAGCTCAGTTTGGAGTATGTTAAGCTTGAGGTTACAATTGAACATTCTAGTGGAGATGTCAAGTAAGCAATTGGATGTATAGTTCTGGAGTTCAGGGGGACAGATCCACCCTGGAAATACATTTGGGAGTCATCTGGTATAAATAGCATTTTAAACTTCTTCTTCTTTTTTTTTTTTTTTTGGCAGTACTGGGGATTGAGTCCAGGGGTACTCTACCAGTGACTCACATTCCCACCCCTTCTTATTTTTATTTTGAGATAGGGTCTTGTTAAGTTGCCCAGACTAGCCTCGAACTTGTGATCCTCCTGCCTCAGCCTCCTGAGTCACTGGCATTACAGGAGTGCCACCATGCCTGGCTGCAAATCGGTATTAAGGCAATAGGACTTGATATTACCTAGAGAATGAATATAGGAAGTACAGAGGATGGAGAGAGAGAGAGAGAGAGAGAGAGAGAGAGAGAGAGAGAGAGAGAGAGAGAGAGAGAGAGAGAAAGAAGAAGAAGAGAAGAGAAGAGAAGAGAAGAGAAGTAAGGAAAGTATGTCAAGAATAGAGCCTCAAATTGTTCCAAAGATTTAGAGGTCAGGAAGAGGAGAAGACAACAAAAGACATTGGGAAGGCATCATCAGTGCAGATTATTATCCATAGCCTCCCTGTTTTTCAGAACCAGCTCCAAGGCCAACTCCTCCAGGACCCTTCCTTGAAGGCTTGGGAAAAAGTGTTCTCTCCCTCTTCCTTCTTTATTCTCTCTTATAGTTTATGGCCTTAGAGAAATTGGAAGAATAGCAAGTCTGTTTTTCTCACTTTTCATCTATCTTTGAAATCCCTGAGAACAGGAAGGTCCCTAGTCAGCCTCAGAAGGCTTTGCAGTAATTCACACACCACTTTCAAAACTTTTACCACCTATGCCCCCAACCGTGTTGTTTACTTAATGTATTTTCTTTAAATAGATACACTTTTTGATATTAAGTTAGTCTTATCCTAAGTAAAACATCTGTGAGCTCATGGGTTCAAAATGTCATGTTTTTAAATAAATGCTATAGAAAATATGTAATAATAATAATAGTAAAAAATGTTCAGTTATGTATCACCTAAAAACACCTTGTGTGTCAAAAGACAAAACTCATTCAATACCTTGAAAAATACAAAATTATAAGACTAGGTCTATCATATGCTGTGTGGTGTCTATTTCCACATCTGAAAAATGAAGATCATTGTAATAACTGCACCCTGGTTTATCTCCCTCTCCTCTCCTCTCTTCTTCCCTTTCAAACTTGGGCTTTATGATATGATTTTGTTCTTCCCCTTTTTTTCCATTCCTTTCCTCCTCCTTCTTTATGTCTTCCCATGTCTCTGATCATCTCTTTCTCTTTATCTGCCTCCTCTGTCCCTTCTCTTTCCTGTACCATCAGGACCATCAACAATAAAGTCTATGTTGCAGAAGTCAAAGAGAAGCGCCAAGCAAAGAAAATCTATGAGGAAGCCTATCACCAGGGAAAGACAGCTGCTCATGTAGGCATCAGGTAAGGCCCCATGCATTCCGGAATATGACTAAGCCTTCTGAGCTTCATCATCAAGGGAGACATGTTCTCTCTGGGCTACTTCTGTAAAGTGGGAACAATGATCTGTACTTCATATGATTAAATGAAGATGATGAGAGTTAATGAATATCAAAGTTTGCAACATAGTAAGTGTTTTCAACAAATGGAAGTTTATTTCACCATTTCTACTTTGCTCCTGCTCTCAGGATGTAGCTTGTTTAAGAATTTGTTCCTTCCAGGAAGGCTATGTGCAAGTGAGATTTTTGTAAATTGAATCCTGTTTTCTGAGTTTCATTCAGTTGGCAGAAATGCATTGTCTTCTTTTAATATTTCCTCCCAGATTCCAAGAGAATTTTGTCCTGCAGGAAAAGTTTAGATTTGGCTCCTGAAAACTGAGTCAATGCCATATAAACAAGCTCAGTCTAACACATAGGGGAGGGGTTTGTGAGGGGCTATTTTGAAGGGGAAGAGGCATACATTGAAAACTTTTTTTTTTTTTTTTTTTGTAAAACAAACCCATTCTAGATTCGAATTTTCACAGAATGAGTTTACTTAAGGGTGAACTACCTTTCATATAATTTCTCAAGCAGAATGTTTAAAAGGGGGAATGTGGGAGGGAAAGAGGCTAATTAGTGGATGCCTGCATGACTGTCTATGAGTCGGGAACTTAGTTGAACCAGAAACCTAGTTAGGTCTACTGAAACAATGGTGAAGAAAAGCAGAACCAGGTCAACTTTCACAGCATCTAACAGCTCCCCTACTCCTCCATAAATCCCATTCCCTCCCACCCTTCTGTCTTTCCTACCCAGGGACCGGGAATCAGAGAAATTCCAAATCTCCACCAGCCTGGCAGCAGGCACAGAAGTGACTTTTGCCCTGGCCTATGAGGAGCTGCTGCAGCGACACCAGGGCCAATACCAGCTGATGATAAGCGTGAGGCCTGGTCAATTGGTGTCAAAGCTGAACGTAGAAGTCACAGTGTCAGAAAGGACAGGCATCTCCTATGTGCATGTACCACCTTTGAGGACCAGCCGCCTGCACACCAACCACCGCACAAGTATGTGGACATCACTTTTGGGTCAACCACCACACTGGCCTTCCTGAATGGGAATCATCTGCTTACTGTTGGGCATTACAATAGTGATGCTTTTACCTTGTGCTAACAGCCAAGGCCCTTCCCACCTCAAAGAGGAGAAGGCATGTTTGGAGTTGAAGACATTTGGGGCATGTTTCAAACTTTCCAAATATTTGATTTATCTCATTAAAAAGAACCAATATTAGGGAAAGTTCTATTGGATTGGATCACAAAATCACATATTTACAATTTTATGGGCAGTGAAGCCACACTGGCCAAATCCGGCTTTCCCCAGGATCACTGCTGAGAGTGGAAGGACCATGGGAAGACAGGAAGCATAGGCACCCTGGAGGATACCTTTGCAGGACCCTTAGGGCAGAGAGGCAACCTGGCTGCCAGGCTTGCTTCAGATTTCATCCAGAAGACTAGGAAGGCCTGGCTGGCTTCATCAGAATCACTGCAGGAGCTTTCAGAAACAGATTCCTGGGCCTCAAACTTCTGGCACGAGGTACACTAGGTTGTGGTAGGGCCCATGAATCTTAATCCTTAACCAGCTTCTGGACTCAACGTCTAACCCGGCTGGAAACCACTGAGCAGACCTGTACAGATCTGCTGAGATGTGAGTGGACAGGCACAGAGAAGTCCCCCAGCTCAAGGGGCCACCATCACAGATCTGTTTAGCATTGGAGGTCCTGGTTGATTTGAACCTGCTGACCCGGAGAGGCGGGGTGGGGGACAAAGTGGAAACAGACAAAAGACTGCTATCGATTCTGGCTTTGATACTCTCCTAATATGGGGTCAGCAAAGCAAGTCACTTAACCCTCTACTTCAAATGCCCCATCTTTAAAATAGAGGAGGTGTCTTCTATGGCATAGAACCATTGTGAGAATTTGAGAACATTCTTATCTTGAAATCATTTGATGCAGAGTAATGAATGGTGATGATTGTACTAGCTGTCACTAATCAGCATTCATGAAGATCCAGGTATGGTTCCAAATACTTTAATGAATGCTCTTATTTAGTCCCCAAATCACTGTCTAAAAACAAGGGTAATTATCATCCCTATGCTACAGATGAGGGGACTAAGGGTAACAGAGAGGGACTAAGTTCTCCAGTGACACAAGGCAACAGCAGGAGAGACCTGGGCCCAAGGGCCATCTGAGTGTTGCAGCCTGCACTCTTAAGCCCTAATCTATAAATGGCAGCTCCCTCCCCCTTCCCCTTAAAGGCTAAAACAGAGGATAGAACCAATCCTGTGGGGATAAAAGAGAACAAAGAGCTATGAAAGGAAGGAAGCCCAGGGAATGTATGTGAGCAGGCGCCTCAGAGAGTATGGGGGCTCAGTTTGCCCCTAAGCTTCCTGACAGCTGTAGCAGGAAGGAGGGGGAGCAGAATTCCCAGGCCTCCATTTTGTGGAAAAAAGGAGGCACACAGACCTTTCTAAATGGACACTTGTCTTGGACTAAAATTCCAGAGGAGTTGATCTTGTGGCCAGCTCAGCAAACATCCGGGACCAGAAAGTCATCAGTGATTTCATGAGACGCTAAAAGGCTTATTCACACACGTGATGCTGGGAGTCAGAGGCACAGGGGAAGAAAGCACATGCAATTCTATGCCACAGGAGAACCTTGCTAGACTGCCATTTCCCACAGAGGGAAGGGGACGGGAGGAGACCCAGGCCCTGTGGATGTGTCTGTCTCTGCTCTAACATGCACCACAGTGCCTCTCTGGAGGGGAACCCGGGCTTCTGGGTGAGCTGGGCAGTGACACTCCTCCAGGCTGGCCCAGGGAGGATGGGAAGCATGGCAGGGTGAGGCTGTGAGTGAGGGACAGACAGTCAGTGCTGGGAGCTGAGGACGTGCCTGGGTCTGTCACTGGGTGTGATGGAGGAGGTGAATCAGGAGCTGGCCGCAGGATTGGGAGAGAGAGTGGCATGGGGGCAGGTGGAAGGGTGATGCATGCAGGTGATGGTAAGGGTTGGAATTCTCACCCTTCCTGATGGTGCCCTTGTGCTGTCTATGTCCCTGGATTTTCTGTTTGGCGAGAGCCTTCCATGCCACATTGCCGCAACTGTCCCCTTTCACACAGGTGAGGCTGACTCACCCCCATCCACCAGGATCGAGAAGGGAGAGACCTGTGTCCGAATCATCTTCTGCCCCACAATGCAAGACCAGTCTGCCTTCTCCAGCTCAGGCATCATGGCTGACTTCATGGTCCAATATGATGTGGTCATGGAGGACATCATTGGGGACGTGCAGGTACTCGGAGACAACATGGGTTCTGAAGTTGGACAGGTCTGGACAATGCCCTGGTGTACACAATTGGGGATGAATGGGAACTAGTAAACAAGGATAGGATGATATGTAAGATCTCAAAGCTTCTGACCTTGGGACCCACGTGTATACCCAAAGGGATGGGAACCTGGAACCACAGGAGTTGAATCACGGTCCAAATGAACCCATTCCCAGAATGGACCAAAGCATAGCCCACTCAGAGCTAGCCCTTTGGCAAAGTGAACCACTGTCCAGCAGTTAGACTCTCAGACTTTCTGTGGCTCTGATACTGTCCTGCTCTTGTGGACTTTCTTGCTGTCTCTTATTTGTTGCAAAGGCCTTTCCTGTCGAAAGAGCCGCATGCCTAAAGAGGGAGCCCTTCAGTTCTGAGCCCACCCACTCATGAACACCCTGAGAGATCCCTACTCCTTCTGAGCTGTGGAGCTCTGACCCAAGACCTTGACTTTCCATGAGGATGGAGACAGCCTGATAGGTCTGGTCCTGGCCTGTCTTTGGGCCACACATCTCCCAGCAGCCAGCACAAAGACCACCCTCCAGCAGCCCCAGTGCACAACTCACTCCTTTCCCCCGGGGTCACCTGATCCCTCTTCTGTGTATGATCAATCATTTTCTCAGACCAGCTGCTGCCCTGGGAGGGTCTTTCTCCTCCTTCTCCACCAGTCACCATCCTCCTCTTAATCCTGGGCCAAATCCCTTCTTCTTCATGACTCCATCCCATCTGAAATTCCTCTCTCTCCCCTGTCAGACATTCTGCTTTCATCCAGGCTCTTCCTGTGAGTTGTGCATTCACTTCTACCTGGACACATGGCCACCCAGCAGAGCCCCTCTACACAAATCCTGCCCTCAGACTCTAGAAACTCAGAAATTTGTGGCCTCAACCCCTAATCTCCACATTCTGATGCAGCCAGATCCACATAGTCATCACGTGCATCAAATCCCTAGGCACTGTGTGTATATCTGTGGGGCAAAGTGGGGGTTCCAGAGAAGGCTGATTCAGAATAATCTTCCAGAAGGAGTAGGCATTTCAGAGAGCATGAGGGTAATGAATGGCATTGCTTCCATGTCGGTGAACTTGGTGAAGGGAAAAGCACACCAGAGAGGGAATAGCATGTGCAGGGGTGCAGAGGTATGGCAAGGCTGTTATGCAGGGGGGAAGAAAGCATTTGACCTACCCTGAGGAGGAGCTGTGGGTACCCTGTCAGCAGGTGGCAGCAGGGGCATAACCTGCCCCTCTGTCACCTACCCAGGTATGTTTAGTTCATGGAGACATTCTCTGCTGCTTGGTTCTTTACCTTTTCCAAATGGCCTGGAGTGGGCATAGAGACTGGGTACATGGGACTAGGCATTCAATTGGACAATGAGGACTTCCACTAACTGTGAACTCTGACTCCTCCTGCCATCTGCCAGGAGCACTCCATCCCCATACCATTACCTATCTGACTGTGCCCACCTTTCAAGCCCAGTGCGTTCACCTGCTTGTTCCATCAGGACTCCCTAGGCCCCTAATTGTCGTTGTTTCCAGTTTGGGCTGGTGCAGGGAACTCTGGAGGATTCCACACACATCCTGCCTCTTCTGTGGCCATACAGATGGAAACAACCCTGACACAGGATGAGACATACCCTTTCCATGAGAGCACAAGGTGTGCGGCTAGCAAGATGAGGGGGAAAGGGAGCCAGGGAAGGCACCCTGCAGGATGTCGAGCTGACCTGGGACATAAGGAATGCCAGAAACAGGCCCTGTGTGGGGGCCATGAGGGAAGGGAAAGGTATGCTGGCCAAGTGGGGCCACAGGGTAAAAGCAACAGAAGCCTGACATCTCTGAGTGTGTGCAGGGAGTCAGAAATGGCTTGGGAACCAGGGAGCATGGATTTCAGATGCAAAATGGTAAGAGATCAGAAAATGGCTGGCATTTCCTGCAGTGGCATGAAAAGGAAGCTACTATTTGTCCTGTAGGTGATTGGGGAGCCGTGATCAGGCAGTACATTATGAGGTCGTGTGTATGGCAACCCAGGAGCTAGCTGTGGCCAAGCTGTAGAGATGGAGGACTTCGCAAAAAAGCAGGGAACCCAAGGAAAAGTAGCCCTGAATTTGAGATTGTTTTGTTTTGGAGGGAGAGGTGGGGCAGCCCGAGAAGTCTCTAGCAGATAAAACCAGCAGGAATTGGTGGCAGACTAGCTGGGCACAGAATTGAAGGTGACACTCTTATCCAGGTTAGGCTCAATGAAGTGGCTCCCACCTGAGAAAATCTCAGGGCTTCGTTACGGGAAGTTGATGAGGTTGTTGTTTGAGCAGCATCTGTTGGAAGCATCTTCAGCCTCCCAGGTGAAGAGGTCCACAGCTAGTGTGTCGGCAGTTGTGGTCGGGGAACGGGTACCCTGAGGCCAAGAAAGAGATGTGGGACATAGGTGGAGATTCAGCGGTGTAACTCAAGCTAGAGAGTGAGTCTACACAGGGAGAATGAGTGGAGTCAGAGGCCCGGGCTGTGATGTCACGTCAGGTGGAGTTCCCCGTTCAGCAGCCACTGATCTGGGGCTTCAGATTGCCAGGCCCCACCCACAGCAGAAAGCCTGCTCAGCACCCTGAGCCTCGCTAGTTTACTCCAGAGAGAGACAATCCTAATCACTGTCTTTGCACACTCTGATCTGGCCGACTGGAAGCACTGAAAAGGGGCAGGTGGACAATGGGTCCTAGAGAGAGAAACTGGATGAAGTGGCCTGAGAGGTGTTAGGAGAATGTGGACAGCTGATGATCTCAGAATGCCAGGGGAAAGGCTTTGGGAGAGAGTGGAAGTCATTGTCAAGTTGAAACTCATCAGTGAGGCCTAGTCTGGTGAGATTCCTAATACACAAACTGAGTTTGGAGGTAAGCTAGCACATAGCTAGCTGCCTTTGAGCAAAGCAGTGTCCCTATGAGTTGGGAGCAGGATCAGTCCTGGTGGTTGTGCAGGTGTGAACTGGAGAAGAGAGACCATCTCAGGAGACCCAGTCTTTAGTCTGGAATGCCATGGGGAGGGAAGAGGCTGGATAGAAGAAGTCTGATGGGGATTGAGAGCAAGGGGTTGCCTCCATGGATGGGAAAGACGCCTGATTTTATATTCTATGGGACATCCAGTGGGTTGCACGTTGGGGAGATGGTGAAAGGAAGACAAGGGATAAAGACTGCTGAGAGCCCTAATTGCCTAGGGTCTGTGTTAAGACTGTGTGGTCTTCAGAAGATGGATGGGTCCATGGGCAGGTGGGTGGTGCAAGTGTGTGTCCTGGTGCCCTTCACATTCTTCCTGAATTGTGAAGGTGGGGTGGGGTGATTTTGGAGGAGCCAGCGAGAGGTTGGTGAGCTGGGTACTGCTCCAGGTGTCCCAATAGGATTTGGTTAGCTTGGGATCAAACATGGGTGGCGTGATATGCATGACAGTTCTCCCTACCCCTGTAGGGGAGTCATACTCAAGGCCAGCTGAGTTCTCTCATGGCTTAAGCAATGGTAGGTTGAGTGATTCATGCCTTGGGGAACTGTGACAGAGAGCCAGGTTCACCTGGAGACAGAAGCCACATGTGAACCTATGGAGTCATTCAAAGGGGGGCAAGGGCCTCCCATCTCCTCTCTTTCCAGTGAGATAGGAGGAGCCAGTGTCCAGCCTTCTGGTCACAGAGCACCTGAGGGCCAAGTGGAGGATGAGCCAGTCTCCCAGAGCCAGGCCTGCTTCAGGCTTCAGGCTTCAGGGATCTCAGAGGCTCAGCAAGCCCAGAGAACCCTGGGCTGAGCAGACACTGGTGCTGAGGGACCTTCTGGCCCCCTCCCCTTTGCTCAGCTTGCCCAGCCCCCCCTGGCTCTGCAGAGAGAGCCAGAGAGAGATGGAGTAGGGGGAGAGACTCGGCAGCCAATCACAGCCAGGGCAGCCCAAGGCATTTGTACCTGGTGTAACCAATCCCCTCTGCACACACAGCTCAATTGGCCTCTGCTGCCTCCTCCCCTCCTGCTCTGCCCAGCAACAACAGAAAGGAGGTTTTAGGAGGAGAGGGAGGCCCTGCAAATTCCCAGCCCTTGGCAGCAATGAGCTGGGCCCCAGGCTCACTCTATTGAGGGAGGTTAAAACAATACTTACAGTTCCTGGAGCCCAGGCAAAGTGTCCCTGGGGACCCTGAAGACTGTGCAAGCCCAGCTCTCTCACGGACAGGAACTCACATATTACAGAAATCCTGATCCTTGGAGCCCTGGGCCACAAGCCAGTCTCCTTCACTCCACAGCTCTGGGCAAGGCCTGGGATGAAGGTCTGAACAGAAGAGTTCTGGTGGGGGGAGAATGACATTGAGCAAACAATTGCACACATGCCTCTGTAACTAGAAACAGTGAGAAAGAAGTCCTAGGATCCTGGCAGTCCTAGCGGGCTGTTGTGCAGGAGGATAAGATGGGCCTGATTAAATCTTCTCTCACAGTCCTTTTTGGTTTCCCTTCTTTTTGTTCAGATTTATGGTGGCTATTTTATTCATTACTTTGCCCCCCGAGGCCTCCAGCCTGTGGAAAAGAATGTGGTGTTTGTTATTGATGTGAGTGGCTCCATGTTTGGTACCAAGATGAAGCAGGTAAGAAGGACCCTGTGTTGGCATTGGATGGTTCATAAAGCTCATAAATCTGTGAGTGCTGGAACTCTAGGTTCCCCAAGTCTCAATGTCCTTCCTTCCCATACCCTTTAGTCTCCTATAGCCAGGTCTCCTCTTGGTCCCTGGCACCTTACATAACAGGAACCATGTAGACATGAAAACAGAGAATTCTAGTAACTCTCCCTTCCAGTTTATCTTTAGGTCATAAAACCCTCAATCTAGATTGCCCCGTGTTCATAGAATCCTGAATCAATAAAACCTTAGATAATGGAGACGTTTTTTTTTGTTTTTTTTTTACCAAAGTCATGAGTTTTGGTGTGATTTTATTAGTTAAATTTTTAAATGTAAAGATCTAGTCTTATATTGTACCTTTGTTATAGGTTTAAAAGTTCTGGGATTAATTAATTTTAATATGATACCACTTCTATTAGTCACTCTTGACTCAGGATTCTAGGGTCATAAATAACAGAAACTTTGACTTTGTGCCTTGATCCATAAGGTTCCAGAAGCAGCATCTCAAAGCATAATATTCAGAGGCTCTAGAAGGATGTTTGAGTGTCCTGATAAAGTAGTGTCTTTGTGTCTTAAAGCTTTCAATCACAGAGCACTTGAGACCTAAGACTGAGTTATGTTTTAGCAATCAGTCAACCTGTAGCAAGATCCCCAGTCTTCAGTGTGGGGAAAGGGATGTACTCAATTTCAGAACTTTTCAACCTTCTTGTCCATTACAGTGCATGGGGTAGTGTCTCAAAATCAGGTTTGAGCCATTAGCTCACCAAAAGATAGACCTAACCAAAATATTGTAGATCACTTCTTCTCACCGTGCACTGGAACACATCAACTCAATCACTGCACAATATATGGAGGCTACAGGTGAAAGCACTAGAAGCTTTAGACCTTAAGAAGAAAGTCCTTAGGGAAAACAAAAGACAAAAGATGAGATGAAAATACAAACACTGGAGTACCTTTTAGCCTCTGACCCTTTCAACTACTGCCAACAACAAATGTAGTCTCAGGTAGATGATATAACACTTCACATTAAATGTCTATTTGCTTCACTTCCTTTTACTGGTTTCATCATGTCTACTCTCAACATAAAATTAAAAAGGATGCAAAATGGTTAAAAATCCTGAAATCTGAAGACATAATTATATCATTTGAACCAGACTCAGATATGTAGAAGATGCTGGAATTTTCGGAGCAGGAATTTAAGATATATATGATTAATATGCCAAGAGTTCTAATGAAATAATTGGACAGCATGCAAAAACTGATGGTTAATGTAAGCATCAGAGATATGGAAGCTCTATAAAAACGCTAGAAATAAAAAAAAAGAATGAAAACTGCCTTTGATGAGCTCATCAGGAGATTGGACATGGTTGAGGAAAGAATCAGTGAGCTTGAAAATATATCAATAGAAACTTCTCAAATATGAATGGAAAAAATACCCCAGAACATGAAACAACCCTAAGACCATTACAAAAGCATGATGCATATGGAATAGGAATAATAAAATGAGAAGAAAAAGTAACAAAAAATAGAGAAAGTAACAAAAGAAATATTTGAAGTAATTATGGATGCAAATTTTCCAAAAGAAATGACAGACACCAAAGCATATAGCTCCAAGAAGCTCAAAGAACACCAAGCATGATAAAAGCAAAAAAAAAAAAAATACTACATCTAGATATAACACATTCAAACTGTAGAAAATCAAAGAGAAAGAGAAAATCTTGAAAAAAAAAAGCCATAGGAACAAAGCACCTTACCTCTAGGGGGATAAGGATATGAATTACATGATACTTCTCTTCAGAAATCATGGAAACAAGAAGAGAGTGGAGTGAAATATTTTGTGTCAAAGCAGAAAACCACCCCAGCTTAGCATTGTCGATACTTCAAAATTTTCCTTCCAGTGTAAAAGAACTAAGGACTTACTTTCTCAAACAAAAATTGCAGGAATCACCAGCAGTTGACCTTTTTTTGCAAGAATTTTTGAAAGCAGTTTTTTGGTAAGGAGAAAAATAGTATATTTAAATACTTTGATCACATAAAGGAAGAAAAAGTGTTAGAGAAGGAATAAATGAAGCTAAAATAAAATATTTTATTTTTATTTTTAATTTATCTAACAGATAACAATTTGTTCAAAATCATAATAGCAAAATTCACTGGGTGAACATGACTTATGTATATGTACAATTAATGAAACAATTTTATAAAGGATGAGAGGGAAGTTTTAGGAATACTCTGTTGCAAGATACTTGCACTATGCATGAAGCTGTACAGTGTTATCTAAAAGTGGCCTTGAATTAGTTGCAGGTGCACATTGCAAAATCTAGGGCAACCCCTAATTTTTTTTTCAACTGGATATGATAAGAGATGAGAAATAATTAGATAGTGTAAAATACTCAATTAAAACTACAGAACTCAGAAATGAGTAGAAGACAAAAATAGGAATAAAGAATAAGGCAACAAACAAAAAGCAGTTATATATGGCAAATATTAATCCAAGTATATCAGTAAATCACTTTAAAAATGAATGTTTTAAATATGCCAATTAAAAGACAGATCCCCTGGCATGGTGGTGTACTCCTGTAATCCTAGCAACTAGAGAGGCTGAGGCAGGAGAATCACAAGTTCAAAGGCAGCCTCAGCAATTTAGTGAGGCCCTGAGTGACTTAGTGAGACCCTATCTCTACTGTCATGTATAACTAATTATAACACATAAAAAAATAAAGACAGGTATGGGGTTGTGGCTTAGTGGTTAAGCACCCCTGGGTTCAATCCCCAGTATGAGAGACAGAGAGAGAGACAGAGAGAGAGAAAGTTGAATTTTGTTTTATTATCTACATTGGCAATGCATCTCTCTCTCTCTCTCTCTCTCTCTCTCTCTCTCTCTCTCTCTCTCAAAATATGAAACTTCAAATATAAAAATACAGGTAGAATAAAAGTAAAGAAAAAGACAAAGATATACCATACTCAAAGCAAAAGAAAACTGGGGAAGATATATTCATTTAATATAAAATGGACTTTGGAGCAAGGAAATTAACAGAGAAGCAAATGCATACTATTTTGATAAAAAATTCAATCCCCCAAGAAGACATAACAATGCTTCATGAGAATGCACCTAACAACAGTGCCAAAATACATGAGGTAACAATTAATATAACCGAAAGGAGAAAGATGAATTCACTATTATAATTAGAGACTTTACTATCCCTCTCTCAGTAATTGACAAATCTCACAGGCAGAAAATCAGTAAGGATAGAGTTGACCTGAACAGCACCATCAATCAACAGAATCTAATTGACATTTGTAGAATACTTCCTCTACCAACAACAGGATACACATTCTTCTCAAGCTCACAAGGAACATTTACAAACAGATTACATTCTGGGCCATAAAACACAGCCTAACAAATGTAAAACAATATAAATCATACAAACTATGCTCTCAGACCAAGTGGGATTAAACTAGTAGTCAATAACTAAGATAGCTGGGAAATTTCAAAACAAGTGGATATCAAACAACAGACTTATAAAAACATATTTTGTCCCTGATTGACAAGAGGTTCGACCTTCTAGGTCCCCAGCCACTCACTTTTCTACTGTTGTTCTCAGGAAAGGCCATCTTTTTTTCATTTTTTAAAAATTTTATTTGTTGTTTTTAGATATACATGACAGTAGAGTATATTTTGACATATATGGAGTACAACCCATTCCAATTAAGATCCCATTCTTGTGGATGTACATAATGTGGATTTAAATTGGTGGTGTAGTCATATGAAAGGCCATAATTTTAAGTCTCAGCCCTCTCACAAGGGAAACAACACTCAGCTCCCTACTCCAGGATCCATGACCTAACCCATGAGCTCTCCCAGTAGTAAGAAAGACACCACAGTAGAAGCATTCAAGACATCTCTTATCAGTTTAAGGTGTACAGAAAGGCAAATCTCAAATGTCCTTCTTGTGGTCTCTGAAATACATACCTGTCTAAAGGATGTATAATATTTTCTTAGGATCACTGGATTTGGCATCTCTCAAATAGGAATTTAAGTGCCTGACACATCAACTACTAGCTGTGTGACTATAAGAAAGTCACTTTGCCTCTTTGAGCCTCAGTAAAACACAGGAGTGATATTAGTGCCTTCTGCATTATGTTTCTGTAAAGATCAAATGAGCTGATGCATCTAAAGTATTTAATATGGTGTCTGGAACACAGTAAGCATTCTATAAATGATACTCAATACTATAATGTGCATAACCTATTCCCTGAACCTACTATATGCCTGGCCCTATGTTAGGTATTGTCATGGAGGAAAGAGACAGGAAGAAGCAGCATTCTAAGCCCTGTTCTCAGAGGATTTGATAAGTGTTTAAAGAATGAACAGTCTGTGACAAGGACTATCTGGGTGAGAAGGGTAAAAGTAGACATCTCAAAGATGATCTTTCTGGAGAAGGAACAACTGAAAGAATAATGAAGATTTGAATAAATAAAGAGGAAGTGGGAGGATGTGCTAAAAGGCACAACAAGAACATAGTTTTAGAGATAAAGCAGAATCTTGGTTATCTGGAGGCTGCTGAGAAGACTAGCCTAGAATAAACAGAGAGTGAGAATGATAACAGATTAGAGCAAAACCAAAACAAAGTCATTGAGAGATAGCTACACAGACCTGAAATCTGAAGACTCCTGAACTTTAGAGTCCTGGACTCATTGAGTCCTGGGTCATAAGGTTAGGAACCATAGAACACATGGATTCTAGGGCTCTGAAAACAGAGTTTGAACTTTTTAGACCATTGCTGTCTATTAGAACTTCCTTGATTATGAAAATATTCTAAAATTCTGCGCTATCTAGTTATAGTAACCACTGGTCACATGTAGTTATTGAACATTTGGAATGTGGCTATTGCAAGTAAAGAACTACATTTTAAAATTTTCTTTAATTTTAACTAAGTCACATTTCAATCTAAATAGCTACATGTGACTAGTAGCTGCCATATTGGATAATACAATTCTAGGCCTTGAACTGAAAAGCCCATAGAGCATCTTGACTTGATAATCCTAGACTTACTGAATGCTGAAGTCAGAGTGTGTTAAAGCCATACAGCATTTAGACCTTAGTACCTTGCATAGAAAGAACCTTTCAAGCTCAGAAACCTCAAGTCTTGTCCCATCTTCTTTACTTCGTCCATATCCCACAGACTAAAAAAGCCATGAATGTGATCCTCAGTGACCTGCAAGCCAATGACTACTTCAACATCATCTCCTTTTCTGACACAGTTAGTGTCTGGAAAGCTGGAGGTTCGATCCAGGCTACTATCCAGAATGTCCACAGTGCCAAGGATTACTTGGGTCGCATGGAAGCTGATGGCTGTAAGTGTTAGACCTCCCTACCCAAATGGGCAGACTGATGATTTTGAAAATTCCCCAAACCCTCTCTTTACTTCCCATCCTCCTCACCTCTCACAGTGCCTGAAACTGTCTCATTTTATATAAATATGTCCCTTCATGCTCTGTGTTACCCTCCCATCTCCCTTTCCCTATAGAAAGCTGATTCCCTATGTATCTTAGGGCACATTTATCTTAGGTCCTGAGTTTCTTCCTCCTCAAAGCAAATACTCAGAAGAATTTGCTAAGACTTTTAAAATCAATAATCTAGATATTTATTTTTAAGTATTTGAGCAAATTTCTGCTTTTGATCTATCCCCTCTCAATTACTGAAGTCTCTCCCACCCACCCCTCCTGTCAACTTCTTCTCCTGTAGCAAGAAGGGGGGGGCTATCTTTGGGTAGCTGCCAGTATGACTAGGAAATGAGACACCCCCCCAAAAAAAAAAAAACAATTGAAGAACAGTCAAAGACAGAAAATTATAAAAGCCAAGGATGTATGGGCCCTACCACCAGGTCTCAGAGATACTGGGTGGGGCCAAAGGAGTTGGGAAGGATAAGCAGCAAAATGAGAGAAGATGAGATATGACTAAGCCTGGGAGATTGGTGAAGTATCTAGTGTGTCTGCAGTGGGGATAGAAGTGACTAGAGAACATGGTCTCACAGTCTTCTCTCCGATTAGGGACTGACATCAATGCAGCTCTGCTGGCGGCTGCTTCAGTGCTGAACCATAGCAACCAGGAACCTGGGAGGGGCCCCAGTATGGGGAGGATCCCTCTGATCATCTTCCTAACAGATGGGGAGCCCACAGCCGGCGTGACAACCCCCAGTGTGATCCTCTCCAACATTCGTCAGGCACTGGGCCATAGAGTATCCCTATTCAGTTTGGCCTTTGGGGATGATGCTGATTTCCCACTGCTGCATCGCCTGTCCCTGGAGAACCGGGGAGTAGCCCGACGCATATATGAGGACACTGATGCAGCCCTGCAATTAGAGGGCCTTTATGAGGAGATATCCATGCCTCTGCTGGCAGATGTGCGTCTGGACTATCTGGGCGGCATGGTTGGGACCTCCTCTTGGGCTCTCTTCCCCAACTACTTTGGTGGCTCAGAGCTAGTGGTAGCTGGCCAGGTGCAGCCAGGTGAGCAGGAACTGGGCATCCACCTAGCAGCCCGTGGCCCCAAGGGTCAGCTCCTGGTGACCCGCCACAGTGAAGGAGCCACCAACGGCAGCCAGAAGGCATTTGGTTGCCCAGGAGAGCCAGCCCTCAACATAGCCCTATTCATCCGCCGCCTCTGGGCCTATGTCACCATTAGAGAGCTGCTGGAGGCACGTTTTCAAGCCCGTGACACCACCACTCGCCATCTGCTGGCTGCCAAAATCCTCAACCTATCCCTTGAATACAATTTTGTCACACCTTTGACTTCACTGGTCATGGTGCAGCCCAAGGAAGCCAGTGAGGAAGCCAAGAAACAGCCATCCACCACAGCCGGACCAACCACCATCATGCCCTCATCCAGCAGCAGCCATGGCTTAGGGACTGGCACAGCTCAGCCAGCCTTGGTGCCCAAGGTCTCCCCCAAATCAAGGCCTATAAAACAAACTTCAACTGCTATGGCTTCTACAAAGATGTCCAGTTCCAACAAGTTAGAGCCACTGGGTCAGAGCTCTAGTGCCTTATCTACCTTAGCAACCCAAAGCCCAAAACTCCAGTGCAAGATTTTGGCACCTTGGCCCACCCAACTCTCAAGACAAAACCTGTTGCCCTTACACCCTCAAATTCTAGTACTCTATTGCTTACAAAGTCTGGCACTCCATCACATCAGAATCCTGGTGTTACATCACCCATGAATTCCAAGACACAAGTTCTACCTCTGAGTTCTGGCATCCTGGCCCAGACCAAAGGTGGCCCACAGCATTCTAAACCTGATAATCCATCACGACCTAAAACAGACTCCCCATCACACTCACAACCTGGGGTAGTCACATCACAATCACCCAAAAGCCTGTCACAGCCCAGACCTGGAGTTTCTATACTTCCGATCCCCAAACACCTGCCACATACCAGACCTAAAATTACTGCTCCCAAGACCCCAAATAACCTGCCACACCCTAGACCTGGTATCCTCTTGCCTAAGACCCCTAAAATCCTATCACCTCTTAAACCTAGTACCTTACCTCACCAAATTTCTATAAACTTATCACTTTCCAAACCTGGAACCCCAACCCCCCATACACTGAAAACTCCACTACCCCCTAGACCTGCCAGACCCAGGCCCCCACCTTCTCAGAGCTTTAACACATTCTCAAACACAGTCTCAAGTTCTACAGGTCCCAGCAGTACCATGACCAACTCTGTCCTTGAAGAACCCCTCCCTGCCCCCCTTACCCCTACTCCACCTTCTCTGCTACCCACTGGAAGGCTCTGGCCTCAGCAAGACCTGTTGTTAAGGCCCCAGGGCACAAGGCAAGCACTGGGACCATCTGTGCTGGGGGTCCCAACAATGGTCCTACCCAACAACTCCAGTTCTGAGCAAGAAGGCAGCCCTCCAAACCTGCCAATCTTGCTGCCTTCCAGCACCCTCTCTGAGGCCATCAGTCTGCTCCTTCTTCCAGAGGAGCTAGAGCTGCTATCTGAGTCAATGATGGAGTCCAAGTTTGTGGAGTCTTTGAACCCACCAGCTTTCTATACCTTCCTCACTCCTGATAAAGATGGTAAGTGCCGTGAGCAAAAGGGCAAGTCATGGTGGGCAAAGGAGAGTGTGAATGAAGACCACTAGGAGCTGGGAATCTAAAAGGCATGTGCAGATTCTAGCTGTTTGCTTAGTTGCTTTGGGACTTTGGACTAGTTGCTTAACATTTCTGGGCCTCAGTACATAAGCACAGAATTAAAGGCCTTGGGAAGGTTGAACAGAAACAAACTAGTCAAGCTGTAGTCTTGAAATTTGCATTGTTGGACAAGAGAATTTATGATAATTCCAAAGTGAGAGAGATATATAGGATTATAAATTGGAGGATCTCTGGCAGCAGAGGTCTGATTGGCTTTTCTGTGTTCCATGAACATCCCTGCTTAATAATAGGGGCATAAAAATTTGGGAAGATGATGATAATTACCGTTAAGTTTTCCAAAGACTATAATGTAATAACATTTTTAGCTCTTTCCATGTGCAGGTACTTTTCTACATATTGTACTTGTTGCTTCTCATTTGTTTCTCACAAGAGACTGTTTATAAATGCTTTACACATAAGGAAACTAAATTATACAGAGGTAAAGTAACTTCTTTAATGTTACACAGCTAGTCAGAGATTTGAACCCATAAAATCTGGTCCCAAAAATAAATGTGCCTCACCACTCCACTCTTCTGTCTTCCTATAGGAAAGAGTGACACGTCCTGGGTGATCTTATAGGGAAAGATTTAAAACAGTTGAGTGTGGCAGTAAATTATAGAGATGCAAATTTGGAAATGACATCTTCTTCAACACATCCCTCTCCCTCACCCGCCCCCAATATCCCATTCATCCCCAGTTCCTGGCAATGTTACCTCTAATATATTTCCCCAATCCACCCACTTATCACAACCCTGTCATTATCTCAGAGCAGAACACCATTGCATCTCATCTAGAAAACTGTTCCAGCCTCATCACTGGTCTCTGCTTCCTCTCCTGTCCTGCTACAAGTCATTCTCCCCCTGCAGCCAAAGGAATCTTTTAAAGTCACAAGTCTCTTCAGGTTACTTTTCTACTTAATTTCCCCCAAGCATTTCCCATCACACTGGGGATGAAATCCAAAGTCCTCTTCATGGCCTTCAAAGCCTTGCATTCAGTGATCCCTACCCCTATAACTCTCTGTCCTCATCTTCTCCCACTCTCTACTAATTTTCTAGACTTGGGGCCCCACTGGTCTTCTCTCTGCTCCTCCCATGGGCTCTTTCCTAGCCTCCACTCAGGAACTGCTTTCAAGTTACTTCCTCTATTTGCCCTCCCCCTTCCTACTACTTTCATTCCTTTCCATTGCCTCTAAAATTCCAGTTCTGCCTTAGATCTTAGATCAGATCTCCTTATCAGCCCTCCTTGCAGGCCACTTCAGGCCTCTATTACTCATTCAGTCAATCCATTATTTGTTTTGTGTACAGCATTTATATATACCATTTGTAATTATGATTTTCTTTATGCCTGCCTCCCTGGCTGAACTATCAAATTCACCAGGTCAGAAACCATGTCTGTCTTTTCCAATATCATATCCCTGAAGCCTAAGCAATGCTTGAATGAATTAGTGTATTATTTATGTATGAATGCTATGAATAAGAACTTTGTACATATCTGGGCTTGAAAGACAAAGAAATTGTAATGAACATAAACTCCCAGTCCTAGATATGGTCGTTTTGAGAAGCCAGTGTGGGCTTTCCTAGTCAGAAGGAAGACAGGCCCTTTGGTGAACAGAGAACCTTTGCCCTGAGAGTATGAAGGATTTCTCTTATTTCTTTGAGTGTGGCAGGAAATCCACATTGGGATGGCGATTCTGAGGAAATTCTGGGAGGAACTGGAGGGAGCATGGACACTCAGGGAAGTTCTGTGGGTTCTGCAAAAGGTAAGCAAGGAGCCCTTAAGCCTTCATTTCCACTTAATTAGAATTCTTAATGACATTATGGGAACTCGGAGAAAAATTGAAGTATTAATTTTCTATTGCTTACATAGTAAATAACCAGAAATTTAGCAGCTTAATGCAATGCCCATTATCTCAATCCATTTTAGGTAGCTATAACTGAATGTCATTAGACTAGGTAATTTATAAAGAGTAAAGGTTTGTTCATCCAACAGTTCTGGATTCTGAGAAGTCGAAGGTTGAAGAGCTACATTTCTGAGAACCTTCTTGGTGGTAGGAACCCTGTGCAGAGTCCCAAAGTGGTTCAGTGAAACAGAGCAAGGTAGAAAGAGTTCATTTTTATAACAAAGTCATTTCTTGATAACCCATTAATCCATTAATAGAGCTGGCCTTGAAAAATAACTAGGAATTTCTCCTTGGTAGTTAAGGAAAAAGAAAACATTCCAGGTGGCAGGAAAAACAGGAGAAAAAGATAACTCCAGAAGGCAGGACACTCATAAGAATAGTCAGTTCAGCTGAGATACAGCATAAAGAAAACATTGGAGAGTTAGGAAGGGGCTAGATTCCAGAAAAGCCTGAAATAATGAGCTCAGGAATTTGGCCCTTGTGTGGGATGAGGTGATTCAGAGGCCATGGTGTCTCAGGGTTCCTAGAAATGTGTTAGATCTGTCCCTCACTATTCAGGCTCTCTCTCTCCTTTGCAGGCACATTTCCAAGAATCTTCACCTTCTCATCCTCTGGTAAGCCAGCCATCTCTATCACTCTCCTTCTTTAGTACAGGACAACTCATGCACTGGGACTGGGTGGGGCTGGGCTCTCTCTCTCTCTCTCTCTCTCTCTCTCTCTCTCTCTCTCTCTCTCTCTCTCTTTCTCTCTCTCTCTCAATAGATATAGCCACTTCCCTTCTCCTTTCCTTTCCTTCTCCTCCATCCCATTCCTTCCAAGACCATAACTTCAGAGTTACATCTCCTGCCTTACAGTGGATGGGGACCCCCACTTTGTGATCCACATCCCACACTCAGAAGAGAGGATCTGCTTCACACTTGATGGACGCCCAGGAGATCTGCTGCAGCTCATAGAGGACCCGAAGGCAGGTGAGAGTCACAGTAACTTCATCTCCACACAACACCACAGCCAATATACTCATGTCAATATCTCCAGATATTTGGCATCTCACTAACACCCAGTAACCCATAAAAACACACGAGGACACACACAAAAATGCACAAAAGCACCAAGAGACTCACAGAAACATACACTGGGGCATATGGTAAATGATTTTTACATTCCTCACACTAAAAATATGCAAATATGCATCCAGGCACACAGCAACACATGATACATGCCCAGATATACACAATAAACACACTCAGACACACAAGGTGATACTCCCAGATTCATCCCAATTTCTAGGAATTCAGCACACAAAGACAGCACACATTCTCTAGTACTCTAGACATATAAAATGCAATGATGCACAGACATAGTCACACATGTGATGACACATATCCATATGCATGCACACTGACATCCCAGATATACATCGGTATATACAACATACAACCAGGCACACACAACATACACTATTGTACCAAATCATAGAACACCAACATATCCAAGGCATACATTAACATACAACAAAAGACACACTCTATCATGCCACCTTCTTCAAACATGGAGATACACTTACATGCCCAGAGATACTCCTCCCAATATAACCAAACATTCTCTCTCTCTCTCTCTCTCTCTCTCTCTCTCTCGTAAACACATACATATATGTGCAAATCACCACACTGGGGTGAGCATGTGCACACATATTACCTGTCCTCACACACAAAAAACTGAGGGTGGACTATGGTGGAATTATTTTCTCTCGAGCTAGACTTCTAGCCACATATCTATAGTAGTTCATCTGGAACCTGGGCCCCAAGACCTCATCCCTGCTCATACTGTGGGTGATGATGTGAATGCTCAGGTGAAAGCCCATGCTCTGGACCCACACTCCCCTTGCTCCAGGGCTGCATGTCAGTGGGAAACTGCTTGGAGCACCACCAAGACCAGGCCACAAGGACCAGACCCGCACCTACTTCCAGATCATCAAAATCACTACAGACAAACCTCAGGCCTACACTATCACCATCAGCCGTAGTTCCATATCTGTGCAAGGTGAGAGCACCTTGTGCCTGTCCTGGGACCAGCCTGCACTAGTGAGGAAGCCCCAACTAAAGCTCCAAGTAGCTGCTGCAGCCCGCCTCACTCTCCACATTGGAAACTACCTTGAGTTCCTCATCCTCCGGCACCGCTACAGACATCCCAGCACACTACAACTACCCCACTTGGGATTCTATGTGGCCAATGGCTCAGGTCTCAGCTCCTCAGCCCGTGGCCTAATAGGTAAGTACTGCTAAGGCTGAGAGGAGCAAGGGAACACCAGTCCCAAGAGAGACCTTTGGCAGGATGAAAGGCCAGTGGGCTCCCAGCACTCTGAATACCCAATCACAAAGAGGAATCAGAGCAGGCTCTACCCTTGAGGAACTCCTGGTCTGAGAAAAAGAAAGGTCCAGACATGAACAGTGATCACAGGGATGGATCAATCCTGAATAGAAAGTAGTCTAGAAGAACCCAGGGAGGGAGATCTTGCTCAGCCTCAAAGCTCAAGAAAGACCTTCTACAGGAGAAAAAGAAAACTGCCTACATTGCATCTAGAAGGCTGGGCAAGAATATGGGTGAAAGGAATAGAGATTGGAGAAGCTAGAACTGGAGTGGTCAGAACTCGGTGCCAAGATGAAGAATTTGGTTTTATCCTAAAGACAATGAGAAACCATGAAAGGTTATAAGCAGGGAAGAGACACAGTCAGATGAGAGTATTATTAAGTTCTCTCTGGATCTTTATCCTACTGTGAAAGAGACTGCAGGTCCAGAGATACTAGTAGAACCTAAGGAAGAGGCCCCCAACAGTTTGGACAATGACATTGGGTTGGACAGATACTTTTTCCTCCTCTGGGTCTCCCTGTACTTCTCTCCTTCCCCCCAATCTGCCCTGTCTCTCCTCCAAAGCTGGCTGTCCTCCTTCCTCTGCTATCTTATCTGTCTTAGCTTCCTACTTCAATACTACACCCCTGTCACATCTGGATCCTCCATATTTCCCACAGTGACCATCTTCTTCCCTTCTCCAGGCTTTTGCTTCCCATCCACCTGCCTACTTTTCCTTCTGGTTTTCCTACTTTAGGATCTTCTCAGAGCTCTGATCAGGGACTAAGGACACAACTCTGATATTTTCTTTCTCAGGGCAGTTCCAGCACACAGATATCCAACTAGTGAGAGGGCCCAATGGGCCTTGTCTGCGGAGGCACCAAGATCCAGATGTGCCTGTAGTTCTAGGCAAAAGGCTGCTGAAGGAGTCACCAAGGCTGCTGCCCCGCTGGGCTTCCTGCTGGCTGGTGAAACGCTCTCATGTAGAGCAGCTGCTGGGCCAGCCCTACCTTGCCTATGTCCTGTGATGGTTCCTGAACACCAAAACAAGAAGACTTGAATTTGGGACATCCAGAAGGCAGCACATAGAGTGAGCCAGGGACAAAGACCTAGTGACACAAACACATACACTCACACATGTGCTAAGAGATCCATATACTATGATATATAAACATGTAGATATGCAGACCTGTGGACCTACAGGCTTAGGGATTCCTATCTCTGCACAGTCCTTCCTGTCTCCAGTCTCTACTCCCTCCAAATCCATACTTCACAACACCCCTGGAAGTGACTTTCTTAAAACAAAAACTGAGTCTCTTGTCCTGGTCACAACTTTCTCTGGCTCTCAGGGTATATTTAAGGCTCTTGGAGTTTCCATAACAAACCACACTCCCTCCCATCACTGGATCTTTGCATGATTTCTTCCTTCTGCATGGGACACTCTTTCTTTACTTCATGTAAGTAAATTTAATTCACCCTTCACCTCTCAGTTGCCACCTCTTCTAAGAGGCCTTCTCTGACCCTTTCCTTAGATTGAGTTTGACTCCTTCTTCCATGTTCCCATAGCCTAATGCCATCCCCTTCTAGTTTACAGCACTTATCATACAGTGTAATAATCATCTAGTTACTCATCTGGATCCCTAACTTAGAATGTAAGCTCTTTCAGGGCAAGGGCCTTTTCTGAATTATCCATGTAGCCCCAGTGCCTGGCACATAGTAGGTGCTTAGTAAATATCTGCTGATGAATGAAATAAACAAAGAGATCCCATGAAATAGCAGTACACACACAAATATATATGCTCACAATGAAAGACACAGAATTACACACAGAAAGATAGCAACAAGGACACAAACATGGAAATAAAGGGACAGAGACTATGGAAACACAAGCCACAGGGATATCAGAACAAAAGAAACCATGGATATAGGAACATACAGACATACAAAGAAAGAGTCAGACATACAAAGGCAACAGAATCAGGAATAAAAGTCTAGAAAGAAAAACAGATGCTCTCTTGCTGAGCCTCTATGACCCCATGATTTTGAGTTACTGTCCCTGTCACAACAATGCAAGGAGATAAAAACAAGGTAATTCAGGGACATACATTCAATGGTTAATGTGAAGACACTTAGCCATAAGAACATATAAACTTAGAAATAGATATACAAAGAGATCTAGACATAGGAACAGGAAAATCAAAACACACAGAGATACAGGGACACAAAGGCAACTAGGGAGACACTGGTCAGGACCTAAGTTCAAGATACCAATGACAGAAAGATAAAAAAAAAAAAAAAAAAAAAAAAACAGAGATACACTGACATGTTGACCTGCAGACAGGGAAGAAGATGAAAGAACATGGAGACACAGAGCCAAAGACATACAAAGATGTAAAAACAGAGACATTACACGGTCCTAAATTTGATAACAAAGACCCAGAGACATAGACACATGCAAAGGAACACAAAGAGTCAGACAGGAACACAGATTCATATATTCAGAGATCCAGAGACAAAGAGAAGAGTCTAAGGTACTTGAACAGTGACGACAGCAGAGATAGGGTTTAGGCCATATGAGAGACATAAGGAAGGATAGGCAAGGTGCAGACCCAGGTACATTTTGACCAGTGACAAAAAGAACACAGGAATTCAAATACAGAGACCCAGAACAATTAGACATGGGAATGTTAACCCACAAACACAGTCACATGAGACAGAGGCTAGACACAGGAACACAACTGGAAAGGTAGAGACAGGAACAAGGAAACCTAGACACAGAATATAAGCAAATGGACAGAAACATTGAGACAAAGAAATCTATCCAGAGAGGCAGGAATACAAAGACACACAGAATGAAGGGACACCGAGAATAGTGACACATAAACAGGCAACCAATAGCACAAATGAAGGGATGGGGACAGTGAATTCAACACAGGGGCCTAAAGATAGTGGTTCAAGGATTAAAAAAAACATGGAACTAGATACAGAGAGGCAGAGAACACAGATGTGGTGAATCAGATCAAAACAAAACCAGGATAGAGTAAGATAGAAAGAGATACAGGGAGACACCTAGACAAACCCATAGAAACTGGAACATATTCATAGAGACCCAGAGAAAATGACCTAGGGACTAAGAAAGGCATCAAGTACCAGAGCAACTTAAGACACAGCCACAATAACAAAATGAAGCAAAACTACAGAGACACTGACAAAATAAAGGAGAAATAGATGGACAAGAGGATAACTACCAAAACACCAATAGAGGCATGGACATGGACAACAAAGTTCTGGAGATATACAGACACCAAGTACATGGAAGGAGGTATATGCAGACCCATGAGCATTAAGACACTGGAACATGAAGACTCAGCGATACCCAGATACAAGAATATAGAGACTCAGAGACACGTGTACACTGGATTACAGTGTTTCAGAGGCACAAAAGACTTGGGAGTACACAGAGATGGGGCAAATGGATAATGGAACACAAAATTTCATAAGCAACCAGCCATAGAGGTATATAGCTACTAGGTCATATGCAAAGACTTGGGGACATGTAAAGATTCAGAGACATGTAGATTCAAGGATGCACAAAGATTCAAGGATAGACAAAGACTCAAGAATATGCAGATTCAGGGACATGTAAAGTATCATGAACACACAAACTCAGTGATCTACAGCAAAAGGAACACACACACTCTCAAACACATAAGCTCATTGAATGACCAGACACTGAGACACAGATACTAGAACAGAGGCTCAAGATATGCAAAACTCAAGGATAAGAGACACTAAAACACAGAGACCTGGGACACAGAGACAAAGAACAGACATAAAGAATATAAGAATCTTAGAGTCACCCAGAGATGGGGATATACAGATACTGAAACAGAGACTTGTAAGCTGTATGATGACACAGAGATGCATAAAGGATGTGACACAGAAACTCACAGGCTTAGAGAACCAAGGACATATAGATACTGGACCACAGTATACAATGAAAGCTCCAGAGACATTGAGACATAAAAAACCTTCAGAAACTGAAATATGAAATATGTAGACACTGGATCCCAGCAAGACACTTGTCATATGGATAATAAGATCCCTATAGCTAACAGGAAACATAGCCAACCACTAAAACACACAGAGATACTGGTATGAACAAATACTCAACACACACAAACACTAGAACAGATGCAAGACATACAAAAACAATGGGATGAGACCTTGGTACACAGGTACAGGTACACACATTCACTGGCATATACAGACAGAGGGACACACATACCACTAGGGCACAAAGAAACTGGGGCATAGAAAATGAAGCTCAAAAACACAGAAATGTGCTGACCTTGGGACATATAGATACTGAGGCACACAGACACAAGGATATATATATATATATATATATATATATATATATATATATATATGAGACATACAGGCACTGAGATTCACAAACAATGGAACAAGCAAACACTGAGATATATATATATATAGATATATATATATATATATACACACTGAAGTACACAGGCACTGGGACACATAAACACTGGGACGTATAGTCATTGAGGCATAAACATACAGGCATGGAATTACGTAGACCTAGGTTTCTACACATTGTGACACAGACACTAGGACACAGATATGGAAATTCACAGACAGATTGAAATTAAGAGACACAAAGTGACATGCAGCTCATCTGGATATGCAAACACTGGCATACAGAAACTGAGGAGCACAGATACTAGGACATACACAGGCACTGAGATGGACACTGGAACACACAATCATTAGAACAAACAGACACTGGGTTATTCAGGCAGATAAAGAGGTTGTGTTGTTCTGACACTGAAGAATATGCAGACACTGTTGACACACAGTCATTTGGTGCCTATAGACTTTGAGAGCAGACACATAGATCCAAAAACACTGGGATTCATAAACATTGGTACATAGGGGTAAACACAAATATTAGAACTTATGGCTATTGGAGTAGGCAGGCACTGGGATACAGACACTTTGAGATACACAGACACTGGGACACAGCCATGACATGCAAAGACAATTGGATGTAAAGATACTGGAGGATACAGTCATTGGGACACTCAGATACTGGGAACAAAAAAGTAGCAGTGCACAGATATGGGACAAACACCGGGACACAGAGACACAGAAATACATGCATTAATACACAGATACTGAAAAACACAAACTCTGGAGTACTTAGAAATTGGGACATGCAGGTACTGGAAAATATTCACACACTAGGATACACAGTCATTGGGACACACAAACACTGGGACACGTAGACACAGGGATATGTAGACAAAAACATGTAGAAACTGAGGTACAGAAACCATCACACACAAAACAGTCACAGATACACCACAACATGTTTACTCTGGAATACACAGCCACTGGAGCACACAAACACTGGATGTATAGTAACTAATAAACAGGAAAAGGGATATACAGAATCTAAATAGCACAGACTCCAGGACATACACAGACACTGAGATATACAGATTATTAGCATTCCAGACACTGAGACGTACCAGACGCTGGGTAAAAAAAAAAATGGATAAACAGACACGAAGACAAAAATTATTGAATATACAGACACTAGGTCATAGAGACAGTTGAACATATATAAACATATACGTAGAACACTGATACATAGGGACATAGGGACACAGAGATGCAAAGACACTTAGCACAGAACTACTGAAACTGGAGACTCAATGAAACATGCTGCCACTAGAATTTTGACAATGGGACACACTGACGTTGAGAAACATAGACAATGAAACATACACAGGCCCAGAAACATACAGACACTGATATATAAGAAAGACAGCCTGAAACACAGGCTCTGGGATACACTGAAACTGACTTGTAGAAACACAAAGATTCTTGGTCACACACATGCTTAACAATATTGACACTAAGACTACAAAGATACTGTAACACAGAGACACTGAGGCATATATAGTCATTAAGACATAGACACTGGGACACAAAAACACTGCTACTTAAAGATATGGAATAAAATAAACATTGGGGGATATACATCTGAGACACATAGATACTGGGGCACACAGATACTAGGATACACAGATGCAGAGACACACAGACACTGGGATACATAGAGGCACAGAGGAACTGAAAGACAAAATGTGACATGCTGATGCTAGGGCACAATGATAATGAAAAACAGATATTACGATTCAGATACAGATACCCAGATACACACAGGCGCTGGGACACACAGACTCAGACCTGATAAATACACATTGTGACTTATAGCCCATCAGACACCCAGACATTGAGATATGCAAACATTGAAACATACATATACACTGAGGTACATACACAGGCACTGGGACACTGAATCTGAGAAAGTCAGACATTTTGACATAAATACACAAAGAAATATAGGCACAGAAATACAAATGCATTGACACACACATATAATCTGGGACATAATGACATGGTAATATGCACATATCAAGATACAGAGATTCTTGAGCATAAATATGCTAGGACACAGAGGCACCAGGAAAAAGGCATTGGAGCACAGAAACACTGGGGTATACAGACACCAGGGTACATAGACACCGTGACACAGAAACTGAGATTCATAAACACATACATACATGCACACACAGTTGAACTCACAAAAGACACCAAGACACACATTGAGATACATAGTCATGGAGAAATACACAACCCTCAGACACATATACAATGAGATACACAGGCACTGGGAAACAGACATTGGAGCCAGGCACGGTGGTATATGCCTGTAATCCCAGCAGCTCAGGAAGCTGAAGCAGGAGGATTGAGAGTTCAAAGCCAGCCTCAGCAACTGCAAAGTGCTAAGCAACTCAGTGAGACCCTGTCTCTAAATAAAATACAAAATAGGGCTGGGGATGTGACTCAGTGGTCGAGTGCCCCTGGGTTCGATCCCTGGTATCCCCCCCTCTCCCCAAAAAATGAAAGAGAAACAAGCATCAGGATATGGAACACATTGACTGGGACACACAAACCCAAGCATATGTGGTCAAAAGACAGACACTAAGACCCTAGAACACACAAACACAGGGTCAAAGAGACACTGGAACACAAAAACTGAGACATAATTATTGGAACATACCCAGACCCTGTGACAGTCACTAGGAAACACAGACAATGAGAGGCACAGCCACTGGAACTTATTGAAAACAGGAAAAACAAAGCCACTGAGATATATACAGACTTTGAGACACACAAACACTGCCCAATACAATCACTGGGACGTGCACAAACACTGGGGTGCAGGGATACTGACGTCTACACAAAGAGGCAAATACCAATGCCAGGAAATATAGATGCTAGAATACATAAACACTGATTCTAAAGACACATAGACACTTGAATGCAGATAGAGAAAAACTTGGGCACATAGTCACTGGAATACTGAGACACTGGAACCCAGTCACTAGGACATAAAGAAACCAGAATGCACAGAAGCTGAAACATACTGACACTTGGACACACAGTCACTGAGATCTACTCAAATACTACATCACTCAGACATTGGAGCACAAAGACACTGAGATTCATAAATGGGACACACAGGCAGTAGGATACGCAGACAACAGAATACAAAGAATCTGGGCTGCTCTCAATTCTAAGCCTTGCAAAATCAGTGTTCTTCTGGCAAAGAGGAGAAAAAGAAAATATAGCAGAAGAAGGACCTAATTCTGAGTCTTGAGAGAGGACAGGGCATGAGAGTGCTCTGTGTCAGGGAGTGGTGACTAGAGTGGAAGGTGGATGGCAGGAGAAAATGAGTAAATTGGAAAGAGGGAATGTGAATAATAAATGTAAGCTTTCTCCTGCCATCACGAGAACAAAATGTAGTCTGTGGAAAAGAATGGAGGTGTTTGGAACCAAATGAGGGAGAAGAGAGGGGAGAGAAGAGCAAATTGAGGTGTTAGGAAGTGGGAACAAATACACACAAATGTTCCATCTTCCACTCACATGCATAGTCTTCATTCAACAAACTTTCATTGTGGGCTTCCAGAGTAAAACAAGTTATGTGCCCTAGGCCCTGTCTTCTAGTACAATAAGCCCACTTGGAGATATAGACTTTGAAACAGACAATGATGATATAATATGACCAATGCTAGGACACAGGTGAACACAGTCTGTGGGAATACTTAATGATCAAAGAATCCAGCCCAAAAGTCAGAGCAGGATTACCAGAGGAGGCAAGATCCAGGTCTAGTGAAAAAGGACAAAGAATTAGTCAAAGAAAGACAGTGGAAGAAAATAATATTTCAGATATAGAGGTTATCTTGAGGAAAGTCTGAAAGATTCATTCTTTCATTCATTAATTCTACTAATATTAGTGAGCACATAGTATGTACCAAGCAATGTGCTAGATGCTGAGAATTTGGAAGTGAACAAATGAATACAGTCCATGGACTCCATAGAGTTTACCTTCTACAAAGGAATAGATGAAACTGCCACATTTTGTGCAGGAAATAGTTCAGCATAGAAGGAATTAGAGAAATCAAGGGAAGGAGAGAAGCATGAGAAAATATGTGAAAAGAAACAGGAGCCAGGTCACAGAGATTATTATGGACCATAGGCCAGAAGCAATGGATTAGAGAAATAAAGGAATCTTGCAGAAATGATAAAGTAGAAGGTGTTATGATGGATTATTTGATTGGAGGTGAGGGAGAAAAAGAAGTATAGTATGACTTCCATGTTTATTTCTAGCTTGAATAATAGGGTGAATGTTGAAGCCATTTTCTAAGATAGAGGAACATAGGAGAAGAAGCAGACTTTGGTGAGAATACATTCGTTTAAGGTATCTGAGGTCTCCCAAGTATTTGTTCATTATTCAATCTTACCTCTTTCTCCAAATCTTTTGAAATTTCATAGACTTCTTTGTTAAGATGCTTTTGGTTGCAAGTAATGGAAAATTCAGCTCAAACTGCTTTAATAAGGAGGAATTTATTGGCTCATATAATTAAAAAAGAATCCAGAAGTAAGATGGACTTCAGAAGAATACTGAACCAGTCCAACTGCTTAATGATGTCACTAAATAAGAATCCAGCTTTTTTTCTCTTTCTCCACAAAGCCACTCTATCCTAAGGTTGGCTCTCCTGATAACAGGGTGACTGACATTGGCAACAACCACTGAACAAAAGTACTGAGCTTCACTTTACCTTGGGTACATGCCCATCTCAGAATCAATAGTTGGGTCCTGGAATATGTGTTTGTGGTAACTAGCCTAGTGGAAATTTGGGCCCATTAATGGATCAAAGGATTGTGTCAACCCCATCCAACTATATGACTTCTACATATTGGATAAGGGAGGAAATAGATGCTGAATAGAACATCAAGCAAGTCATTATATTAGAATTAATATAATAAACACTAAATTAAACACTATAAGCAAATTAAAGGAATAAGTACACAGTAATGATGGAGTAGTAATTATACCAAAAGATTCAAGGAAGTTAAAGCTATAACTATGCAGCCCAAAAACTTGAGCTTCTTAAGAAGTAGGGCATAAAGTGACAAAATAGTGATGACTCTGAGGGTGATCTTCATGTAGCTATTTCTTCATAGTAACCAATGACTGTCACAGCCCCTTCCTCCTTTATGTAAGTCAGGTAGAATCTGCAATTTGACAATGCCACTCTTAACAGAAGATAAAGTGATACCAAGAGAGGTGCGTGATTTACTTTGGAGGACAAAACAAGGCAATGACAGAGATAGGACTAGAATCCCCAATGTGTCATTTTTTGGCTAATAGCAATAGAAATAAACTTTGACTGGATTAAGCAGAAGGAATTGGGTAAATAAGTATTGGGTAGCCCAAAGAGTCTGGATGGGCCAGAGAATCAGGTACAGAGGCTGTGTAGTCAAAAATGATGCCCAAATCCCATCTAAGAAATTTCCAAGAGGAAACACTGCTCACGATGCCACTATAAACTGGATGGTACCATTTTCAGTGACCACATCACTGATACCGGACTCTTCTGCCTGTGGAAACCAGATAGAGCTGCTGCAGCTGCATATACCCAGCACCAGAAAAGATTCCATATGTTTTTTCCCTTAAGATTTGAAACCTGATTCCAAGCAATAAATTAATTTAATTAATGGAAACTACTCTTGTGCCCAAGCCCTAGTTTCAAAGAATACAAGGCAAATATGTAGCTTTTCTGATCTTCTCAACTTCTCTGGTAGCAGGTGGACTCTGCCTCATAAGATAGTGCATGATGAGGTACAGAAAAGAAATTGGTAACCAAGACCATTAGTGAATACCCACTATATCTGGCTTACTATGATTTTATCTAGGACTTCTACAATGGGGCCACCTACTCTTAAACTAGATGCTCTATAAACATTCTCCAAGTATAGTAAGTCAAAAGGCTAGTGTGGAAATGTAGGGGTGGTAGAAAAATGATATCCTCCCTTACCTCCTCTAAGGGTGATTGGGAGTGCTTTACCCACATATAAGCTCTTTGGAAAATAGCACCAAATACTCTGGAATGAGTCTTAAGAATGGGAGGGTATCCAGAGGAAGCAAGCCTTGATTTGGACCTTGAAAGAAAGATTTCAGAAGACAAAAGAAGAGGAGGAGAGAATGGCATTGTGGTCCCTACCCTTTAACTCTTCTTTCTAATCTTGACTCTACCTAGTCACTGGCTATCTGAGGACCTGTTTCTATCAGAGCCATAAAATTCTTAGATTATGCCAATGATGGTTGAACTAGCATGTCCAGAGGTTCAGGACTTGATCTCAAAACCACTCTGGGGCCGATAGCCAAGAGAAAGCTGGGATAGAACAGAGCACACACACACACACACACTATTTCCTTCTCCTCTGCTATGTCACCTCAGGTCAATTACTCTAATTCTCAGTCTCTTCTTTATAAAATATAATCAATCCTATTTTGTGAGGTTATAAGAATGAATATATATTTACATGCACATATACATATTTATAGTGCTCACCTCAAGGTCTGGCACACAACAGTATTTGGTATTATTCCTGTGAAAATTCAGAGCTTGGAGGAACCTTAAAGACTATCCACACCAATACTCTCCTTTTTCAAACTGAGTAGTTGAGGGAAAATACTTTTATGGATTTTTAAATTAATTTATTTATTTTAATTAGGTATATATGCCAGCAGAATGCATTTTGATTCATTGTACACAATTGCAGCACAACTTTTCATTTCAATGGTTGTACATGATGTAGAGTCACACCATATGTGCAGTTATACATGTACCTAGGGTAATGATGTCCATCTCATTCTACTATTTTTCCTGCCCCCATGCACCCTCCCCACCTTACCTCCCCTTTGCCCAATCATATTTTCTTCATTTTTCCCATGCCTTTCCCCTCCCTATTATGGATCAACATCCACTTATCAGAGAGAACATTCAGCTTTTGTCTTTTGGGGATTGGCTTACTTTGCTTAGCATGATATTCTCCAATTCCATCCATTTACATGCAAATGCCATAATTTTATTCTCTTTTAATACTGAGTAATATTCCATTGTGTATATATACCACAGTTTCTTTGTCCATTCATTTATTAAAGAACATCTAGGTTGCTTCCACAGTTTAGCTATTGTGAATTGATCTGCTATGAACATTGATGTGACTGCATTACTATAGTATGCTGACTTTAAGTCCTTTGGGAGAGGGACAGCTGGGTCAAATGGTGGTTCCATTCCAAGTTTCCTAAGGAATCTCCATACTGCTTTCCAGATTGGTTGCATCAATTTGCAGTCCCACCAGCAATGTATAAGAGTGCTTTTGAGGGAAAATATTTTGACTGAGGGCTCACACAAGTAAGCAGCAGAGAAAGAACCCTTTCTTGCTAAGCACTTCTCCAAAGCTGTTTTTTACTCTATCTAGCTGAGTCACATTGGGAACAATCAACCCAAAGAAATATTTAAAAAAGAAAACTCCTTTCCCCTTCCTTAACAGTGTCTCTTCTACTTTAGAGCCACTTTTTTGGTTTCCACAAATGAAAGAAAACACTACGGGGATAAAGTCATTGGGTCACCTCTCTCTGAGCTCTATTGGGTATTGGTTGACCTTTTTGTCTGCAGCTGGTAGATTTATTCATCTAACATTTACAGAAAACCTCTATGTTCTAAGCTATTGCTGGACAAGTTTGGGGACCAGAGAGCACTTAGATCTGATCCCTAGCCCTAAAATATTCCGTGACCTAAGAGATGGAACACAACCAAAAACTAAGATTTATAAGTATACCAGGTAGTTAGAGGGGTAGTAGTTGGCTTTGGAAGATACTAGCCTTCCCCTATATAAAGTCCATCAACCCCTCCACATCCATTTCATATAAATTGAATGACAGTGATACTTTTGGATATGGATAATTACAGTTTCTTGAGCTTATATAAAGTGTGACTAAAATAATCTGGAGATATTTTTTATTTGTTCTTTTTAGATATGCCTGACAGTAGTGTATTTTGGCATACATGGAGTAACTTATCCTAATTAGGTTTCCATTCCTGTGGTTGTACATGATATGGAGTTTTACTGGTAGTATATCCATATATGAATATAGGAAAATTATCCAATTCATTCTTCTGACTTTTCCAGAGAGATTTCTAGCACTGGCTGAATGAAGAGATCAGCAAACCTTCCCACCAAAAAGTAACTAAAAAACTTGGCAAAATTGATAAATAAACAAATTTTTAAGAGCCTAAAGTTATATAACAATTTAATAAGTGTTTACTTTAAAAAGTTCTGAACTTGGAATAAGAATGGGTATCTATGGCATTCTGGCCTTAGGTTTCCCCATCCTCATCCCTCAATCAGACCAGTAAAGAAGTTCTGCCAGAGTGGTACAGACCATGAACACCAGAAGTTTCTCTGCCACTGTCAAAGAGAGATCACTCAATTTGAGTAGTAGTTAATACCCAGGACCAACAGCACCATAAGTGGAAGTGACTGCTTAACAACGGGCAAGTGGGTGAGAAACTAATAGCTTAGATGCTACTACCCTGAAGTTATAGTCCTGGTTGAAGCAAACGTATTCCTGGATGGAACCTCAAAGTCCACCTGCACCTAGGCTACCTCAAAAGAGAAAATAAAACCTGGAGAGAAAATAAAACCTGAAACAGTCTGAACTTTGAATTCCCTCCCCTACTCATACATACATCCAGTGGTAGAGGAAGGAAGCCTTACTTGGTTCAAGTTGATTGAGCACAACTTGTGTCCAGTCATTGGCTCACCAATAAGCTATGCAGAAATAAGAGCAACTACTAGAAAGCCAGTTTTTACTAAACAACGAAATATTTTAGAAAGAAAACTCTGTTCCCCTTCCCTAATAGTTCCTCTTCTACTTTCAAGTCTTTTGTTGTTGTTGTTGTTCATTTGCTTCCACAAATTAGAGAAAACATGTGATACTTGTCTTTCTATGTGGAGCTTATATCACCTAACATGATGACCTCCAGTTTCATACATTTTCCTGCAAATGACATGATTTTGTTCTTCTTCATGGCTGAATAAAAAACTCAGTGTGTGAATACATACACCACATTTTCTTTATCCATTTATCCATTGACAGGAAAGTGGACAAAGGGAGAGTAATAAGGAGGGTAGATTTGTAGGAAGCTTTGATTGTAATCAAATAAATTATACTCAAACATTTGAAGGCCAAAGACAAAGATAAAATTATGAAAAGCAGCAAGAAAAAATGAAATATGTACAAGAAAGAAACAATATTAACTGTTGACTTCTCATGAGGAACAATGGAGGAGGCCAGAGACAGTAAATAGAATGACATGTTCAAAGTGCTGAAATAAAAAATAAAATTATCAAAAACAGTGAAATAAATACTCCCAGATAAATCAATATTGAGAGAATTTATGACTAACTAACCTCCCTTGCCAGAATTATTAAAGGAAGTGCTTTAGCTGAAAGAAATGACACCAGATAATATACTCAAATACAAACAATGAAATGATAAATATGTAGACACTCACATAAGACTATATAAAACTGGGATTTTAATTTATTCTATTAATTTATTTAAAATGTTAAGATTGACTGAATAATAACTATGATACTATATTGTTGAGTTTATAATGTGTAAATGTAATAGATGTTAAAATAATAGCAAAAGGGAGAAAAAATACACATGTGGTATGTGTCATACATCTTTATATAGGGTAGGTATATAGATCAAACAATTTCAGAATAGACATTCTTTTCAAGCTTCTATAGAACACTCTTCAAGATAAACCATATTCTAGTGCATAAAGCAAGTCTCAATAAAACTTGAAGAATATGTGTTCTGTGTGACCACAATGAAATTAGCTTAGAAATCAACAGTGGAAATAAGTCTTGAAAAATCCCCAAATTTCTAAGAATTAAAATAAAAACATTTAAAGGCAACAATCCAATTTAAAAATGAACAAAATTCTTGAACAGACATTTCTCCAAAGAAGAATACAAATGGCCAATACGTACATGAAAAGGTGCTCAACACTACTAATCATTAGGGAAATTCTCATGCACATAATCCCAGCAACTTGAGAGGCTGAGGCAAGTTCCAGGGCAGCCTCAGCAATTTAATGAGGCCTGAAGCAACTTAACAAAACCCTGTCTCAAAAAGTAAAATAGGCTGGAAATATAGCTCAGTGGTAAAGTGTCACTGGGTTCAATACCCTGTGCCAAAAAAAAAAAAAAAAAAAAAAATGGTGGGAGGGCTATTACCCCAAGCAAAAAAAAAAAAGTGTTGGTGAGGATGTGGAGAAATCAGAATGATTAGTGCATTATTGGTAGGAAAGTGAAATGGTAAAGCTACAACACAAAACAGTATGGTGGTTTCTCAAAGAGAGAGAGAGAGAATGAAGTACAATGTGATCCAGAAATTCCATAGCTAGGCATAACCAACAGAAACAAAAGCAGGATCTCAGAGAGATACTCATATGCACATGTTCACAGCAGTGTTATTTACAACAGCCAAGAGATAAAAGCAACACAAGTGTCCTTCGATGGATAAATGGATTAATAAAATGTAGTATATGCACACAATGAATTACTATTCAGCAAAAAAAGAAAGTATTGATACAATCTGGAAGAACCTCAAAAAACATATAAGCAAAAGAAGTTATATAAAAAAGATTACATTTTATATAGTGCTTTTATAAAAAGAAATATGATATATGAAGAAAGAGCAAATTTATAGACATGAAAAACAGATCTATGGGGCTGGGGTTGTGGCTCAGAGGTAGAGTGCTCGCCTACCATGCATGGGGCACTGGGTTCGATCCTCAGCACCACATCAATGTAAAATAAAGATGTTGTGTCCACCTATAACTAAAAAATAAATATTAAAAAAGAATAAAGACCATATTCTATTTAAAAAAACAGATCTATTATTGCTTAGGACTAGAGGTGGGAGTTCAGATTAAATGTAAACAAGTAAGAAGGAATTTTTTAAGGTGATAGAAATGTTCTAAAATGAAATGCAGTAATGATCACGCAATCTTATAAACTTGTTAAAATTTTTTTGTTGTACACTGGTAAGGTGAACTTTATGACATATGAGTTACACTTCCATATAGCTGTTTTTTAAAAGTTATCCTGGAATGACAGGGGTACAGATCGGTGGTAGAGTGCTTGCCTAGCATGCATGGAGCTCTGGATTTCATACCCAGTATTGCAAAAAAAAAAAAAAAAAAAAAAAAAACCTGCATATTATTTAGCATATCAACCTCATAGGGGTCAAGGTAGCTCCATAAGGTCTGGTTATTGTATTGAGTTTAAAGCATGCCAATTACATAGAACATAGAATTTGGAAGGTGCTTAACCATGCTCACTCCCTACCTCTGACCTCCACAGGTCTGTTAAATCAGTGTTTCCTGATTACACAACCTATGTAACTCTACATTATGTATAACCAGAAGAATGAGAAGTTATACTCCATTTATGTATGATGTATCAAAAGGTATTCTACAGACATGTATAACTAATTAGAAAAAAAAATTAAAAATAATCCAAAAAAGTTATGCAGGAATGATTAAAGGATTATATTATGCATGTAGAGACTTATAACAGTGAAACCCATTAATTTGTACAATTAATATGAGGTAATATTTATAATTTTTAAAGGGGAAAAATCTATCCTGTGAATATTTGGCAGCATTTTTAAATCAACAACTACCCAGATAAGTAAATCTAGTGAGTTTGCTGTACATATACAGATGCAAGAAAGTTTTAGCAGCCCACCCCCAACCCCTTCCAACTAGGATGCTCATAAAATACATTGTTATCTTTAGTCTTAAAGAAGTGGGAGTTTCCATAGTGCCCAAACAAAGGACAGGCATCCAGGCAAAGGAAACAGCATGAATAAAGGCATGTGAACGTTAAAAAGCCTGGACCATGGGAACTGTACTTAGTTCAATATGTCTGAATTAGAGGATTTAAACTGGGGAGATGGGGAGGGAACCAGAAATAAACTGTGGACCATCTGTACCCATGGTTCCTAAACAGTACTGAACATTGCACTGAGGAGCTGTGACTTTATCCCAGGGACAATAGGGAGCTTGTGAAGATTTTAGGCAGAAGATTGACATGCTCAGATTGGCACATTAGGGAGAGATCTCTAGAGATGATGGTAGAAGATGGGTTGGAGGGGACTAGCCTAGAACCTCCTATTATACTCTGGGCACTGTGCTAGCCTCTGGAAATAGGACAGTGAACTAGACAGAAAAAAAATATATTGTTCTTATGCAGCTAGTAGGAGAGAGAATAGACAATATCCAAATAAGTAAAGTAAAAAGAATTAATTTCAGAAAATAATAGATGTTGAAATAGGGAAAAGAAAGAGTAGTAGGGCTTCTTTGGTTAGGTAATCTGGAAATCGTCCCTAAAGAGCTGACATTTCCCCAATCAACAAATGGGCCAAGGACCTGAACAGACACTTCACAGAGGAGGAATACAATCAATCAACAAGTACATGAAAAAATGCTCACCATCTCTAGCAGTCAGAGAAATGCAAATCAAAACCACCCTAAGATACCATCTCACTCCAGTAAGATTGGCAGCCATTATGAAGTCAAACAACAATAAGTGTTGGTGAGGATGTGGGGAAAAGGGTACACTTGTACACTGCTGGTGGGACTGCAAATTGGTGAGGCCAATTTGGAAAGCAGTATGGAGATTCCTGGGAAAGCTGGGAATGGATCCACCATTTGACCCAGCTATCGCCTTTCTCAGACTATTCCCTAAAGACCTAAAAAGAGCTTACTATAGGGATACTGCCACATCAATGATCATAGAGGCACAATTCACAATAGCTAGACTGTGGAACCAACCTAGATGCCCTTCAATAGATGAATGGATTAAAAAAAAATGTGGCATCTATACACAATGGAGTATTACGCAGCACTAAAAAATGACAAAATCATAGAATTTACAGGGAAATGGATGGCATTAGAGCAGATTATGCTAAGCGAAGCTAGCCAATCCTTAAAAAACAAATGCCAAATGTCTTCTTTGATATAAAGAGAGCAACTAAGAACAGAACAGGGAGGAAGAGCATGAGGAAAAGATTAACATTAAACAAAGACGAGTGGGGGGAGAGAAAGGGAGAGAGAAGGGAAAGCATATGGAAATGGTAGGAGACCCTCAATGTTACACAAAATTACATATAAGAGGTTGTGAGGGGAAAGGGGGGAACAAGGGAGAGAATTGAACAACAGCAGATGAGGTAGAGAGCGAAGATGGGAGGGGAGGGGAGGGGGATAGTAGGGGATAGGAAAAGTAGCAGAATACAACAGTCACTAATATGCCATTATGTAAAAATGTGAGTGTGTAACCGATGTGATTCTGCAATTTGTATTTGGGGTAAAAATGGGAGTTCATAACCCAATTGAGTCAAATGTATGAAAGATGATATATCATGAGCTTTGTAATGTTTTGAACAACCAATAAAAAAAAATAAATAAATAAAAAGAATTTAGCAAGTAAAAAAAAAAAGAGCTGACATTTCAGCTAAGATTCAGATGAAACGATGGGCCCAGCCATGGGCAGATCCAGGACATAATGTTCCAGGCAAGAGAAAGCAACTAAAGCAAAAGCTTGAAGCTGGAAACAAATTGAAGCATGACAAATTTGATTTGTTGTAAGAGTCAGTGCTCTAAAGGTGATAAGGCCTGATCTAGGGCAAGGGCAATGGAATTTAAAGGAAGAGATTAACACAAAAGGTTTTTAAGAATAAACAGCTCAAAATTACAGAATGGAACCTACACAGATAAAATTAAATGACAGGTAAAAGTTTGTTAATAGGATACCTGGCAGAGTGACCCCAATGGCTGTGACAGGTAGTAAGCTTCCTGGTCTTGGAGTTTGGTGATTTTTTTAAATATATATACTGTGGATTGAACCCAGGGGAGCTCTACCACTGAGCCACATCCCCAACCATTTTTCATTTTTTATTTTGTGTCAAGGTCTTGCTAGGTTGCATAGAGCCTCACCAAGTTGCTGAGGCTGACAGTAAACTCAGATACTCCTGCCTCAGCCTCCCAAGCCGCCAGGATGACAAGTGTATGCCACCATGCCTGATGGAGTTCAGTGCCTTTTTAAAAAAAAAAAAAAAAAATATCTCAAGCTTTCTAGGAATGAACCAGATGCACCAATCAGTATTGATTGGTTATTATGTTAGGTATACAGCAGTGGCAAGACAGACAAAAAGAACCCATCTTCAGGGAGCTTATTTTGCAGTGGGGAGGACTGAAAATAAACAAATACTTGAAACGGAAAAATAAAGCAGAAACTGTGAGGAAGGGAGTATGAATTATCTTGGACAAGGTAGTTTGTCAGTGAAGGCTTTACTGAGAAGAAGACAATTGAGCAACTAGAGTGATCAACCATCTGCTTTTCCTGGAATTGTCCTGGGTTTAGCACTGAAAACCCCATGCCCTGGGAAACACTTCAATTCTAGACAAACTAAGGCAGTTAGTTGCCTTAAGAACAGAAGGAGGTAAGGAAGGGAGCCCTATAATTATCTGAGAGAAAAGTGGTCCTGATAAAAGAAACAGCCACACCCCAACTGACGCACTTTCCCTCTTCCCCTGCAACAAGATGGGAAAGTGTCTTTTCTTTCATAGTACTCCACCTACACATAGCCCAACTACAAGAAGAGACTGAAAAGAGAGAGAGGGGAAAGACTGAGGAGGGAAAATGGTGTCTGAGCTCAATGTAATGTGCCTGTGCTCTCTCTCCTTACACAGGTGCTAGAATAGCTCAGAACTGAATAAATTCCTCTACTGATGAAATCTTTATGCCAAAAAGGTACATGAACTCCTATGTTTATTACAGAACTATTAACAACAACCAAGATATGGAATCAACCTAAATGCCCTTCAGTAGATGAATGGATAAAGAAAATGTGGTTTATTTACACAATAGAATACTACTAAGCTGTAAAAAAAAATGAAATCTTGTCTTTTTAGCATTATAAGCAGAACTAGAGATTATTATGTTCGATGAAACAAGCAAGACATAGAGAGACAAATACCACATGTTATAACTCATTCATGGAAACCAAGAAGCCAACCTTGAAGAAGTATGGAATAGAATAAAGGTTACTATAGATGAGGAAAGATAGGAGGGCAGGGGACAAATGGAAACTAAGAGAAAACTCTAAAGCTAGAAAGTGTGCTAGAGGGAGCAGGGTCAAGGGTAGAAGAAGAGTGGGTGGACATGATCAATGAATGATGCATACATGTATGGAAATATCACTGAGTCCCATTAATGGGCACAGACAACTTGTGTTAATAACAACAGCAATGATACTTTTAATAATAATAAATATAGGTCAATATGGCAGCAGTTAAGAAAAAGAACTGAATAAATGCAGAACTAGGGTATGTTCATATATTCAATGTTCAACACAACTAAATGTCACAATACCTGCTTGGCTCTCATCTTCATGACACTTTCATAAATTGTGTCCATGGACCTATATTCTCCCTTTCCTATGCCCCTGCATGAATACCAGGCTGAGGTATGTGGGTCTTACTCTGTTGGCAACAAGTCAGCACTGAATGGTTCTAAACAAAATCAGGCTATGATGGCAGAGGGGGGTTTTCCAGGGAATCAGGTGATATTTTGGAGGAGAGAAAAGAGAATGCTAAGGCTCAAAGCAGATAGATCAACAGGAAGACCCAAGGGAGGGAACTCTGAGAAGGAAGTCCATAGTAGTGGATCTGGAAACCAATTTCATGTCAACCTTGGAAATGATGGGTGCTGGAGCAGAGACTCCACAAACAGGAAACCTACCAAGTTTAAGTTGAATACGTGCCTCCTACCCTCCCATCCTCTTCCCCTGTAAACCAGTCATTTGAGAAATTCATTCACAAAGAAGATGACGAGTCTTAGTGGAGTTACCGCCCTGGCAGATTAGTCTCTTAGCCATGGTTAACCCAGAGAAATTATTTTCACAAATTGTGATATTTCAGGCACTGGGCAAAAAGGACAGTAAGAGAGATTTTTCTTTTGGTTGGGGGAAGTGAGGAACTTCTTGCCAATCCACTCAGATTAGTTCTAATTTTTCTCAAGTTGACAGAGAGCAAAATCATAGTTTGCTTCTAAAATGAGTTTTATGCCCATGGAGTTGTCCAGAGTATGCATCATTCCTTGGTAGGCACCTTGACAGCAACTAGAGGGTAATAGTTGGCTTCAGATAAATTTCAAGGTCTTTTACCCAGTCCTGAGATGCTGGACTAATGATGTTAGCAATATATTTTTCCTTCTGTTTTCCTACAAAAAAAAAATTGGAAGCTCTACTCCAATTGATCTACTCTATTGGTCTTGATGGGACCTGTTAACCTACAGAAGATGGCCCAGGTTTTGAGTGGTTACTCCCACTGGGCAATAAACTGCCTGGGCCCTGGACTCACCTTTCTACACCATCTGATACACTCTTTTATGTTTTACTGCAGTATTCATTATTACTATTTTAATTGGTACTTTATAATAATACATAATAGTGGGATCTATTGTGCCATATTCATATATACATATTACATAATTTGATAAATCTCATCCCCCTGTACCTTTCCTTCCTTTGCCCTCCTCCCTCTCCAATTCACTTGTCCACTGTATTGATACCACTTCTATTAATACTATTATTATTTTAGTTAGTGAATTATAATCATGTATATAAGCAGGATTCATTGTGGCATACTTATACATGGAAATAGCATGATTTGGTAGATTTTATATCCCAGTACTTCCCCATGCCCTCCTCTCCTCCATCCCTCTCAATGTCCTTCCTCTATGTTATTGGACTCCCTTCCATTTTCAGATCTCCTTTTTATTCCTTTTTCTCTCTCTAGCTTCCATACATGAGAGAAAAGGGGGATGCCATCAAATCAAATGCTTCTGCACAGCAAAATAAACAATTAAGAGCATGTAAAGAGAGACTACAGAACTGAAGAAAATCTTTGCCAGCTACTCTTTGACAGGAAATTAATATCCAGAACATATAAAGAACTCAAAAATTTTGACTCAAAAAACTAGATAACCCAGTCAATAAATGGACAAATGATTTCAACAGACATTTTTCTAAAGAAGAAACAAATGGCCAACAAACATATGAAAAAATGTTCAACAATGTTAGCAATCAAGGAAATTCAAATCAAAAGTCACTGACATTTCATCTCACTCCAGTTAGAATGGCAATCATCAAGAAACAACAATTATTGTTGTGAGGGAAAATGTACACTTAAACATTGCTGGTGGGACTGCAAATTAGTGCAACCACTTTGGAAAGCAGTATGGAGAATCTTCAGAAGACCAGTAATGGAACAATCATATGACTCAGATAGCCCACTCTTTGGTATTAATATTTTAAAAAACTGAAAGTCAGCATATTATTACAGTGATAATTCATACCAATGTTTCTAGCAGTACAACTTACAAAAGCTGAGTTATGGAAGCAGCCTAGGTATCAGACAACAAATGAATGCATAAATAAAATGTGATAAAATGCACACACAATGGAGTTTTATTCAGCCATAAGGAATGAAATTATGTTATTTGCTGGTAAATGGTGGAAATAGAGAACATCATGCTAAGTGAAATAAACCATCTGCTACTCTCTTAACAACTCGTGCTGCTCATCTGCCTAGAGAAGAGCCTTGGCTGAGAGAGGAAATGCAACTGTATGACTGCTGAATACCCAGAAAACCTCTTAAAATGAATGATTCTGACCCTGAGGTTGAGGAAGGGCAGCTCAGGGAGTGGAGGATTAATATATTTGGAGCTTACTTTCCCTGGCATTGAATTGGAAGGGACACTAAAAGATAACTGAATATTCTCAACATCCCCACCCAAGAAATGGAACCAAATGGATTCTGAAAAAGTGGTTGGATATAAGTAATGCCAAGCAAAGAAGAGAGGAAGTTGTAGATGATAGCTCTGTATGCTAAAAATTGGAAAATTATTACAAGCTATAAAAAGGAGAGTTAATATAAATTACACATAATGCAGTGGAACAACCTAAGTTTTAATAATGCCAATGAACTACTTACACTTATTCACAGGATCTACAGTTACTCAAGTTTCATACACTCACTCAGATTTCAAATGTTTATACATACTCCTTTAGATATCTCCCCTCCCTCATCCTTACATGTTTCTTATTCAGATGTCACATGCATTTATTCATTCAAATTTTGTCATGTTTATTCAAATGTCATCTCTTCTTTATCCAACTGTCATCTATGATCACCTAAATGTTACACATGGACACTTAACTCAGATACCACACAATCCTCAGATAGTGCCAATGCAGATGCTACCTATGCTTCATCACATATCATAACACTCATCTAGGCATCCTCAAATCCTTTGCCATTCAAAGTGTGGTCCCTGGACCAACAGCATTGGTGCTACTTAGGAGCTTGTAAGAAATGCAAAATCTCAGATCCCACACAGAACCACCAATTAAAATCTGTATTTTAGCAGGACTCCAAGTGATTCATATGCACATGAACAATGAGAAGCACTGACATCAGGACTGAATCTCATTAGCCATCATATTTCTAGAGCCTATCAGGTGCTCAATAAATGTTTTTTAAAATAAATAGTGACATATTCTGATATCACTCATTCTCATTAAATTATTCCTTCCTGCAATTCCACTCAGGTACATTTCTGAAAGAAATTCTTGCTCATATATACAAGGAGAAAGACAAAGGAATTCTCACTGCAGCATTAGTCGGTGGGGGAAAATTGAAAATAATCTAAATAAACCAAAGCAAAAATAAATAAAATGTGATCTATCCATTCAGTAGAGTAGTAAACAGTCATAAAAAGCATGGCTGTTTTTACCAATGATTCTAGTATTATGCCACATTCTTCAAATTTTCTAGTACTGAACACTTGTAGTTAATATATCTTTGAGCCAATGCATCTGCATTTTCATGGCTCCTAAATTTAATTTATCTTAATCAACTTATTGGTGTCTAGTATATTTAGAATAGTAGAAGAAGTGAAATTTGTACCCAGTGACTTTGTTTTCATTCGATATATTTAGGTTTTGATTCAATCACATATAAAGCTGCACACCGTTGACTTGAGAACACAGATGTGTACATATTTAGAGTGGCCTTCAGTATCATTTTTCACATAATTCAAACAACACATCAACATACCTTGGATTGCCTCCTAAGATCTATGCTTTGGGGACAGACTATCAGAACTTAGTTATATTCTTGGCAGAGCAGAGAATATCCTGTCAAGAACAAGTTGGAACAGTATTACCTGTAGAAAGTTTTCATTATATGGATCTTTGACTGCTTTAGAAACTGACTCTTCATCTTGAACTTGTGCTATGTATCTACAATGCTCTACATTTGTGACATTAACTTCCATACTTTGTGCCCTCTTCCCTACTCAGGCTGACTGATAAGTCCAGTACAGAAACTTCTTTTGAATATAATTACTCTGAACAGAGATAGCCAAGAGAGAATCTTCTAAGACTGCTGGATCAAAGCATTTAAATTCTACCACAGGGATTGAATCCTTTCTGCTTGTTCTCCACCTTTCTCTCAACTGTTCTCTATAACTTAGAAAGTTTTGTTATGGTTTTTAGAATATTGAATGTATCCAATTTCCTCAGGAAATCAGAGCAAAGAGCAGGATAGGCTAGCTTAAGAATTAAACCTACCCTAAAGAGCATAACATTGATTACCAGTAATATGTCTCAATATAACAAGATTCTTTCTGTTAGTCACAAATATTGATAACACATTCAAATAAGCAAATTATTCACATGCATCACACATTCAGATCTCTTCACATACTATACCACAGACATTTGCTTGCAGAAAAAGTAATATTTGCATAGCAAAAGTACTTCATTGAAAGTTCCCAGTGGATAAATTTGAACCCAATTAAACCTGATGAACAACAAAATACTATATTAAATCATTTTAATTAGTTTGATGCACAGTCTGTCTTTTTAAAATTATGATAACATCAATCAGATGCAAGAATGTAAATTCAAGTAGAACTTATAAAATTAAGAATTTAACAACTGCTTAGCTCCAGAGAAACAAACCCCCAATTAAGCCCTTTCCACTCAATGATCATCATTCTTTATTTGGACATACTCATTCTTTTTTGTTGGTGCATTATAATTATACATACTAGTGGAATCCATTGTTACATATTTGTACATACATGCAACATAACAATATAATTTGTTTAATTTCATTCCCAAATCCCTCCCCATTCCCTTCCTTTCTCCCTCCCCTTGACCCCTTTTTTTTCATGAGATTTCTCCTCCACCTTTTCTTTCTTTTTATCTCTCTAGTTTCCACATATGAGAGAAAAAATATGACCCTTAATTTTCTGAGTTTGGACTATTGCAGTTAACATAATGCTCTCAAGTTCCATCCATTTTCCTTCAAATAACATAATTTCACTTTTCTTTATGTCTGAATAAAACTCTATTTTTCTTTATTTATTCATCCATCAATAAACGCCAAGACTGGCTCCACAACTTGGCCACTGTGAATTGTGCTGCTACGTATATTGGTATGCATTTATTACTATGGTATGTTGATTTTAGTCATTTTGGATATAAACCAAGGAGTGGTATAGCTGGGTCATGTGGTGGTTCCATTCCTAGTCTTTCGAGGAACATCAATACTAATTTTCATGTTAAAATTCCACCAATGGTGTAAAAGTGTTCCTTTCCCCTACATCCTTTCCAGCATTATTATTTGTATTCCTGATGGCTGCAATTTTAACTAAGTGAGATGAAATCCAAGTGTAGTTTTTTTGTTGTTGTTGTTTATTTGTTTTTTGGTACTGGGGATTGAAGCGAAAGTTGCTTAACCCCTGAGCCACACATGCAGCCCTTTTCATTTTTTATTTTGAGACAGGGTCTTGCTAAGTTGCAAAGGCTGACCTCAAACCTGTAATCCTCCTGTCTCAGCCTCCCAAGTTGCTGGGATTACAGGCATGCACCACCACACTCTGCTTAAGTATAGTTTTGATTTGCATTTCCCTCATTGTAAAGATGCTCATTATCTTTTATGTATTTGCTGGAAATTTGTATTTCTTCTTTCCAAAAGTGTCTGTTTAGTTCACCAGATATTCTCATTCTTTGATTCAATAAACCTATGTCACCCATCCTTGCCAGGTACTCTGTTGGAAACTGCAATTGCATTAGTTGTTTGGATGCTTTTCCCACTAACTGATTGTTTGGCATGACCAACATCATGCCCAGGGCTGCCAAGCTTTTCAAAGACCTTGAAAATGTTTGAGTATTGGAAGTAAGGTTGTAACATATGAAAAAGAAACATGTGAAGTATAAAGTAGTAAATATGAAATAAAACATCATTAAATATAATATTAGGTTGATTTTTTTATTAATTGTTTAATTTAAAATCCATAAAGTTTCAAGTGTCCACTATATTTAAAATCAATTTTCATAGTAGATTTTTTCACATCACCAGAGTTTCCAAGTCAGCATCCTTTCATCTTGCTGAGAAATCTTAGCCACTTTTAAGCTGAATAAGGTACTTGTAGACAACTATTTTCAAAAATCAAAGTTACAACAATCTTTTCAGAATGTTGTACAACAGGAAGCTTATATTTAATGTGAGGCACGGAAACATTTTAGTTTGTTTGAAAGTTGTAGAATGGGGTTTCTAAAAGTAAGAAGGCTCAGAATTCTCTGCAGAGAATTAATGTGGTCTTGGCTCTGACTTTCAAAAGATCATTGGGCCTCAGGCAAGCAAGACACCCTTCTAACTCTTTGCTTACATATTCCCTAGAAGGATTTTGAAAACCGTGTACCACATTATATATTTTTAAGCTGACATCTGAAGTTTTCCATGATGTTTAATTAGTTTCAAAGGACATCACATTAAGTTCACTGTAAACATTTCAATACAACTGTCACATCATTCTTTTAAATCTAACCAATGTAATCTAAATACCGTAGTTAGGTGACCATTGGAAACTTTATAGCACTTCTTCTTGAATTTGACTTACATTGAACTTTTCCCACAGAATTTTATCTTAATGGAATTTTCTTTTACACTTGACATCACTTTGTGATCACACTATTTATACTTCCCAGCAACAAAAATATGTATACAAATGGAAATTAAACATTTTTTATCTCCTGGAACTGGAAGGATATAAATAATAAATTTCTCTTTAGAATTGAGTGATTATCATGATAATTGTTATGTGCTTATGGTTAAAAAAACATAAATTGCAAATTTGGAAAATAAAGCCAACATTTCACTGGAAATGTATTCCTTAATGATATAAAGAGCTTTAGAAAAAAATTAACTCATATCTCCATGGAGCAATATAATTTCCTGCTAGAATGAGACAGCATTGAACAACACTGTTTTTTCTGTTGTTTATATAGATTTAAGCACTAAGAAAAAAATAAGTAGATGAGAATGAAAAAGCATTTTGTTATAACAATGTCATTCAGTTCTTTGAACTTCTTATAAATTGCATGCTAAAAATCACATAATGATCCATCATCAAAATTATTCATAATGATTTACCAGCCACCAACTCCATTAGGTTTTTCTTTTCCATTTTTGTTGAAAGCAAAGACTTAAAAAGCATCTGGTTCACAAACAATTATTTCCTAGCAATACAATCACTCATTTTCTCAACAACAAATCTAGTATTTGGAATTTCCTCTTTATTGGATGCCTGGAAGTTTTTGACACTCCAGGGATAGTGCACTAGAGTAAGATTTTGGATTAGAGGTTTGCCTTTATTTTGTAAAGAGGAAGAGGGTTATGAAACACAAGGTGATGAAGGAGAACAGTTTTAGCAATGAGTAAACACTGAAGTTGAAAATAAAATGATTGTTCCCATGAACCCCTTGTAAGGTCTTTGTGTTCCACCAAGAGTAATCATAAATATATAACCAAATTGAAAGTTATACACCTAATGGACTTAGTGTCACTCCCAGAAGATCAGCGTACTGTTACAGAAAATGCATTAGGTTTTCCAAAGTGTTCTCTCACATGTTTTCTTCATACCACTGCCCAGGAAGCTATTTATGGCTGGGAGGATTAATGGCTGGTGGCAGATAAAGAACCTGGGGCCCCAAAAGAGGGAATAGTGGTTTATCCAAAACATCACAGTCAATGATCCAGTTCCCTGTTTTGGGTGTCAGAGCTTTTGGGGCCATTCCACATTGCCTGTCAAGCTCTCATCCTAATCAGCCAGATTCAGGAAGGACTTATTAAAGACCTGTTGGATTCCCATCATCATACCAGTAGCCTTGTCCTCTGTACTTTCCTTTTCCACTAAACCTCTAATTGTCCAACTACCCTTAAGTTAATTTGCCGGGTTGTATTTGAGCACTCATTGCCAGTCAATAGAGCTTTGTATATCTTTTTTCATTTAAACCTCACAATAACCACAATAGCATTTTTACTATTTTTACACTGCTTTAAAGACCTTAAAATTGGGGCTGCCTGTCCAACCCAGGTGAAACAATATTTTTATTTTTTCACCACATTAATCTAGAAATTACAAGACTGTAGAACACCAAAACTGAGTATCGGGCTTCAATTAATTTTTGTTCTCTAATCTTGCCAATTTCAGGCATTACCCCTATCCAAACTCTTTGCCTTGAGGCACTTAGTCCCTAACTCCAGACCTGGTTGATATAAATCATTCTGGATTGAGGATAGACAGAACAGTTCATAGTCATTCTATGTCTGAGGCCCAGCTGACCAGAGGGGAAAATGTTCAGGGAGGCCACACAGAGTTGTGAAACATACACCACAAGCACAAAGTTGCAGAGTCAAAAGTGCAAGTTGGGGTAGGCCATGCTGTACCCATCAAGTCCCAACCACACAGGGCTGTAATACACAGAAAGGAGTCCCTTTTCTTATTCATCTGCCTGAACATGTCATCTTTGTCTCATGTCAACAAAGCCATCCTATAAGCTGCCAGACGTCCTGCAAATGTTCTTAGTCTCTGTTGATTCACTCTGTCACAATAATGTAAATGATATGTACTCGTTTTCAGTTTTAAAATTAACCTATATACAAAGCCTGGCAGACTTTAGTTATGTTTACAAAACAAAGAGAAAATGTATAAACATTGAAAATGTAACAGCAAAAAATGGCTGTCACAAGGTGAGAAGTTGAAGAAAGAAATTCTAATATCTTCATTTTATATGGACAGATTGAGATACTGATTCCAGGTGATGGACAAATATAAATGAATTGGGATTTTAACATAAGATATTGGAAAAGAGAATAAAGAATAAATTTGAAAAAGCAGGACAGAATGGTAAAGATCACAACATACATTATTTAGTTGAAAAACTAAGAAATGGGGGTATGGAATTCATACTTACAAAGATAATGAGAAGAAAAATTGTGTGTGTGTGTGTGTGTGTGTGTGTGTGTGTGTATATATATATATATATATATATATATATATATATATATATATATATATAAATGTTATAGCTCCCCCTCTAACCAGCATAGTCCCTATGGCATATATTTCCACAGGCTCTTTTGATACTTTCTTCCCCTCTACTAAGTCCCCCATGCCTCCTGCCCTGGAGCAGCCAAACAATGCAGACACGGTCTATCTTAATCTATTTTCTGTTTCTATAACTGAATACTTAGACTGAGTAATATATAAAGAAAATAAATTTATTTCTTATAGTTCTTGCTGGTGGGGGGCTCTCTATAGAGTCCCAAGGTGACGCAGGGCATTACATGGCAAGACAGAGCAAGCTAGCCAGAGAGAGCTTGCTTTTATAACAAAGTCACTCCCTCAATAACCTATTGATATAGTTTGGATATGTTTCATCTCCCCAAGGGTTCATGGGTTGAAAGCTTAGTCTCCGATGTATCAATATTAAGAGGTGGTGGAGCCTTTAAGAGGTATGGCCTAATGGGAAGTCACTAGATCATTGAGGTCATTGCCCTTGGATAGGATTAAGGGTAGTATTCATAGGATCCTGGTCAGTTCTTGCAAGAGAGCTGTTATAAAAGAGCACAACTGGCTCAACCCCATCTCTGGCTTCCTATCTCACCTTGTGATCTCAACCTCTTGCATCTGTTCCCAACTATAAAGCCCTCACCAGAGGCTAAATTGGATGGTCTGCCCAAACTTGGATCTCAACCTTCAAAAAGGTAAGCTAAATAAACCTCTGTTTTTTATTCATTACCCAGCCCCAGGTATTTTGTTGGCAAAAGAAAATAAATTACTATATCCATTAATGTATTAATCCATGAATGGACTCTGGCACAACCCTCATGACTCAACCATCTGTTAAAAGTCCCACCTTTCAAATACCATGAACACACTATTTTTGAGATTAGATATCCAACACATGGAATTTGTGGGATACATTCAAATACAATAGTGGGGGATTCCTTCATATTTTTCTTTATTTCCCTATTATTTTCCTTCATTCTCTGTCTCTTTATTATATCTTTAGTCTCTATATCATTATTTTCTGTCTCTCTAAATCTCCATATCACTCTACATCTCTGCTGCTCTTTCCATTTCTCTCTGTGTCTTTATAGAACTCTGACTCTGCTTTCCTGGCTCCTTCCCTATGGGTTCCAGATTTGCACAAGTTCTTTGTATTTTCAAAAGGAAAATATCTCCTCCTGGACTACGCATAGCCAAGCTTCTCACAAAAGAAATGAACACTCTAGGTTTGGCCTCATTTCATCTTCCTTTCAACCTCACTTCACTGCAAGCAGACTAACTGTGACCCTCTGCTCATTCTACTCCAGGACATATAGTTAAGAGATTCTTACTCTCATATCCAGTAATTCTTTGGAGTGACCCTCTCTTCCTATCCTTTTTCTTTTTCTCCCATTATTTCTACTGCTTTCCTCTCCTCTCCCTTCCAATCCTTCTTCTTCTCATACCTCTTTCTCTTTCTCACAGCTTTCTCTTCCCAACCCCTCACCTCTGCCCAGCCTTACCACTGAAGCTGTGTAGGGCCAATCCAGAACCTTTTCTTCTCTTCTGTCCCCACTCTACACAATTCCTTTGGGTAACTTCATTTGCCCTTGTCTCAACCACCAGCTTCAGCCATATTCTTACACCTTCAGACTCTGAGGAAGGTACAACCTAAGCACCCCTGCCAATGCACTACCTAAAATTGGGAGAAACTATGAACTCTGAGATGTGTCTATTGGCATAAGCCATTTTGAAACTCCTTCTTTTTAATCCTGTCTTTGTGGTATATATACACATGGCATTTTTTCCCTTCCACATTTTTATTGGTGTATTGTGGTTGTACATAATGATGGTATTTGTTGTTATATATCCATACATGTACAGAATATAATATATAATTTGGCAAATATCATTCCCCAGAACTTCCCCTCTCCTTTCCCTCTTCTCATCCCTTGTTTCCTTTCCTTTACTGATCTCCCTTTCACAATAGCATTTTATTCAGCCACAAAGAAGAACAAAATTATGTCATTTGCAGGAAAATGGGTGAAACTTGAGAGCAATATTTAAGCAAAATAAGTCAAACTCATAAAGTTAAGTGTCACATGTTTTCTCTCATATGTGGAAGCTAAAGAGAAAAAAGGGTAGGGGGAAGGGGAGGTCTCATGAAAATAGAAGGGATACCAGTAGAGTAGAGGAAGGGAACTAGTAGGAGGGGAGAAGGAGAGGTACTGGAAATGAAATTGACCAAATTTTGTGTGTTTATGTGTGTGTGTGTGGTGTGTGTGTGTGTGTGAGTGTGTGTGTGTAATGAATCCCACGAGTATATATAATATATCAATACAGAATACTTTAAAACTTCATGTTAAAACAAACAACAACAACAAAAAAAAAAAACCCCTCTCTTATTCTGGCTGCCAGAACACCACTTGCTCCAGTCTTTCTCCTTCTTCTCTGGTAGCTTTTACGCAGGCTCCTTGCTGGTATACTTCCCTTAAACAACCCCTAAGCACCTGCATCCCCAGAGTCCTAACTGATCCCTTTACCAACACCCTGTGAGAGAAAGGTCTTACTGTCTGCGTGATGCCTTATTAGCAAAGAGGCCCTGGGGTGGGTTCCAGGAAATGAACAGGAAATTCCTCTGGCATCTGTAAGTTTGAGGGGCATGGGACAGATGACCTGGCTGGAGACAAGTCTTAGCTGTGACCTTCTGAATAATAGAGAGCTTGTCAGGGCTGCAGATACAGGCCATTAAATGCGTGTCCTGCATTTAATGGTTTTATCCTGCATCCTGTATTGACTACAAGAACCTACTAATCTGTCATATTCAACTTTTTCAAAATAAATTACAAAAATTCAGCAGTTGGAACTACTTTTTGGCCACAGTGATTGGCTCTTAAATTGCTTAAAGAATAAACTATTTTTACACTGTGAAAAAATCCTACCTCCCCAGATAAAGATAATCCACAAACTTTTCAGACAATCCCTTATTGGTCTCTTAGCAGATTTGGTTGAAGGAAGACAAAAAGGGTGAGTGGTAATTAAAAATACTTATTTTTCACATTCAAGGAAGCAAAATACTTCTCTTTGGCCAAAGTTTCAAGCTGTGAACACTATTAGTGATAATTTCAGATCTGTCTAGATACACACACACACACACACACACACACACACACACACACACAGAGAGAGAGAGAGAGAGAACTGCAGACAAACAGCCATAGTCTCACTCCAGTTACTACACTTCTGAAAGCTAACAAATAAACAGCCCCAACTTTCTGAAAGTCCATCAGAAAAATGTAGTCTTGAAACTTCAGCTGATCAATGATAACTGTCCCCAAAAGTCAATCAATGACAGCCTATTCTTCCAGTCGACAGCCAATCAGCAAGCACTTCGTCCAGGACACCAGTCTTAGTCTGCCGAGCACAGTAAAAGTCTGTCAGTCCCTCAACACTCTGGCTTCTCAACATCCACCAATCCCTGAATACCAGGCTTCCCAAAACTTCACCATATCTCTGGCTTTGTTCTAGAAGACTGACTTACAAGTGTAAAGCAGGCAAACAGCCAAGTTCATCTTGTTTATATGGGATAACAAATTTAATTTATTGTCATTTTACAAGTTCATAGCCCTTTCAACAGCTCAACTTCTCTTCATAGTTAAGAGTTGGGATTTGATTAAGAATCAATAAATGGGATGGTATCAAACTAAAAAGCTGCTTCACAGCAAAGGAAGCAGTCAAGAACGTGAAGAAAGAGCCTACAGAATGGGAGACAATCAAAGAACTCAAAAAACACCAAAAATAAATAAATAAATAAATAACAAATGGGCAAAGGAACTGACTAGACACTACACAGAAGACAAAATGTGACCCAGTTAACAAATATATAAAAAATGTTCAATATCTCTCTAGCAATCAGAAAAATATAAATTAAAAACTACACTGAGATCTCATCTCACTCCAGTCAGAATGGCAATTATCAAAAATACAAGTAACAATAAACATTGGTGAATATGTGGGGGAAAAGGTACAGTCATACATTGCTGGTGGGACTACAAATTGGAGCAACCCCTGGAAAGCAGTATGGAGATTCCTCAGAAATATTGGAATGGAACCACTATTTGACCCAGTTATCCCACTCATCAGTATATACCCAAAGGACTTAAAATCAGCATACTACAGTAATGCAGACACATCAATATTTATAGCAGTATAATTCACAGTAGCTAAGCTATGGAGCCAACCTAGGTGCCCTTCAACATATGAATGGAAAAAGATACATATATGTAATATATGTATATATACACATACATATACATACACACACACACACACATACACACACACAAGGGAATATTACTCAACCATAAAGAAAAATGAAATTATAGCATTTGCTGGTAAATAGATAAAACTGGAGACTATCATGCTAAGTGAAATAAGCCAATCCCAAAAAAACAGAGGCCAAATGTTCTCTCTGATATATGGATGCTAACTCACAATTAGAGAGGAAGGGAGGAGAACAGAAATTCACTAGATAAGACAAAGGGGAATGAAGGGAAGGGAGGGAGAATGGAAACAAGAAACATAGTATAATGAATCTGATAATAACTTTCCTATGTTCTTATATGAATATACAACCAGTGTAACTCCACATCATGTACAACCACAAAAATGGGAAGTTATACTCCTTGTATGTATGATGTCAAAATACATTCTACTGTTATGAATAACTAAAAAGAACAAATAAATTTTTTAAAAGAGTTAGGATTTGAGGGACAGACATAATTTTCAATTCCTGTGGTAGTCACTATTACCTTTTTTATTTGATTATATTTAAATCTCAAAATGCAAAAAAGTGTGAATTTCATGATAAAATTTCTGAATAGTAGACATTTTTCAAATAAAATTTCCCTCATTTGAAGATCTTGGTGCAGTATGCAGCTGTTCATTTAATATCAAAAAATGATAGAAAATCAGATACAAACCAGCATATGTTAGAGATATGATTTCCTCAATCAGTATCAAAGAAAATAATACCTAATATTTGGTTAAGAGAGATTCAAGTGAAGAAGATAATCACAGAAGAAAATGTAATGGTGTTCTACTCTGTTTATCTTCAGCCTTGCATCTCAAATGACAATTTGGACATACTGTCACCAGAAGCATTTCTAAATTTCAAAATTGAAAGCATATTATCTAGTGCCAAGATGAAATCTATTTCAATAATCTAAAATATAATTGCTCCATTTAATATTACATAGGATATCAAATATCTAAGTGACTCATCTTTTTGCAGCAGAGCCACTGAAGCACCTACTCACAATGCAGACAGAAACTTTCCCTTTGCTTGTGCAATATTTTCCTTGTAATAAAGCCTTGTTAGTAAAATTTCTTCCAGATCAAACTTCAGAAACAAGAGCAAATTTTGCAGATAATTTTATTCAGTTAGGAGATAATAAGAAAAAGTGTACTACTGTTAGAGCAAATAACACAAATACAAACTTTGGTGGGTATTTGCATAAAAGTGCAGTCAATATTTAGTTAAATTTGGAGCAATGCATGATTCTAGGAAAGATACTCTGCCCATATCTGCATAATGATGCTCACATAGCATCTGGTGTTATTTCTGTTAACATTGAAGTAATTGTCATGCAATTGTTCTCTTTCTTTGGCATTTACAGTGTTCAAATTGAGCAATTAAGGGATTTTAAATTTTTTATTGGCATTTGGTATTATTCAGTTCTCATGCATTCAAAAATCTGTTGGTTCATTTTAACACATGTAGTTGAGAAAATCCGCAGTCTATTTGAAACACTTAAATAATATTTTAATTCTAAAGATGAGGTCCCAAACTGCAAATTGGTGCAACCAATATGGAAATCAGTATGGAGATTCCTTGGAAAACTGGGAATGGAACAACCATTGACCCAGCTATCCCACTCCTTAGTTTATACCCAAAGGACTTAAAAACAGCATACTACAGGGACACAGCTACATCAATGTTTATAGCAGCACAATTCACAATAGCTAAATTGTGGATCCAACCTAGATACCCTTCAGTAGATGAATGGATAAAGAAAATGTGGTATATATACACAATGAAATATTACTCAGCATTAAAAGAACATAAAATCATGGCATTTGCAGGTAAACGGATGGAGTTGGAGAATATAATGCCAATCACCCCCCAAAAAAAAATAAATGCCGAATGTCTTCTCTGATATAAGGATGCTGATTCATAATGGGGGTTGGGGGGAGCATGGGAGAATTAGACAGACTCTAGATAGGGCAAAAGGGAGGGAGGGGAAGGGAGGGGGCATGAGTGTAGGAAAGATGGTGGAATGAGAAGGCCATCGTTACCCTAAGTACATGTATTAAAACATGGATCGTGTGACTCTACTTTGTGTACAACCAGAGACATTGTGCTCCATTTATGTAATATGAATTGAATTGCATTCTGCTGTCATAAATAACAAATTAGAATAAAAAAATTACAGAAAGAGATGAGGTCACAAAATATTTGTTGACTATTTTAAAAATCCATTGAGCAAAGTTCACTTATTTCATGTTCTTTCAATATCTCTTAACAATAATACTACACATTGAAAGAAGAGCAGAGAGTGTCATTGAGGTAACTCTGCCTAAAGTGACTTAATTGAATTGAAGAAAAATAATGAAAATTTATTCATTTAATTTAGGCTCTTCTTTTTTAAAAAATTATTATGGTTATACATAATAGTTTGGTTCATCCCAACAAACTCAGACATGCATAGAAATCGATTTCAGTTCATTATCGCACCTTCTCCCAATTCCTTTCCCCTCCTATCCTTCCCCCCACCACTTCTTCTTCCTCTACTCTACTAGACTTCCTTTTGCTTATCTATTAATTTGTATTTGATTAGTTCTTTATGTAATCATATCCTTCCCTATCCCTTTCTTTTATTTTACTCTAGCTTCCCCAAATGAAGGAAAACATTCAACCCTTGAGTTTCTAAGTTTGTCTATTTCACTTATCATGATATTCTCCATTTTCATCCATTCACTGGAAAATACCATAAGTTCATTCTTCTTTATGGTTGAGTAGAACTCCATTTGTGTGTGTGTGTGTGTGTGTACACATATATATACACATATAACACAATTTCTTAATCCATTCATCTGTTGACAGGCATCTGGGCTGATTCCATAATTTAGCTATTGTGAATTGTGCCACTCTAAACATTGATGTGGCTGTGTCACTGTAATATGCCAATGTTAAATCTTCTGGGAAAATACAGAAGAGTGGGATAGCTGGGCCATGTGGTAGTTTCATCCCTAGTTTTTTGAGGAATCTCCAAACTGTTTTCCAGAGTGGCCGTACTAGTCTGCAGTCCCACCAACAATGTAAAAGTGTTCTCAAGGCTATTCTCAAAAGAAAAAAATAAGAAACAGTGATACTTATAAACAAGAAGAGAAATGTGGTTTGGAGTGGATAATTATTATGGCACTTGTTATGACTATCTTTTTTGGGAGTGGGTACTGAGGACTGAACTCAGGGCACTTAACAACTCAACTGCATCCCCAGTGCTTTTTTTTTCTTTTTAATTTTGAGACAGAGTCTCACTAAGTTGCTGAGGCTAGCCTCAAACTGCAATCCTCCTGCTCAGTCTCCTGAGTCACTGGGATTACAGGCAGGTGCCACTGTGCCAGGGTTTGCCATGACTATCTTCTGAGATTAATTCCACCCCTTGAAGTGTGTGATATGTTTATGTGGATACTACTGAATATATTTCCAGCATAGGAACAAGTGGAATCATCATTCATAGCTATGAGGAAGGAAATAAAAATAAATGGTAATACTGAGTTTGGTTGTCAGTGAACAACACTTTTGAAAGATTGTGAATTAAAAAATGCAATGTAATCCTGAAGAATGGAAAAACAAGCAAAGAGTGGTATTATGTGCTTCAAAAAATCAAATTTGAAGAACAAGTTTCCAAGTTGTTAACTTTATGCCAGTACATGTTCAGTATACTGGCTCATAATGCTAATATTTAGCATTTTTTTCTCACTAAAGAATATTCAATGAAAAAAGTAAAAAAAGAAATAAGTTAGATGTGGTCATTGTAGAAGCTATTTCACAATGTAGATGGAATACACTGTAACTCCAAAGGATTTTATTTTAAAATTCTTCAAAACCAAAATCTGTTAATCAAAGCTAAATCATTACAGAAAAATAATTTAAAAGTGTGCAATTTACATATGTAGAGTTTTCTTCAGGTAAACAATAAATAATTTTAGTATAAGTAACATTTGTTTTTATCTCAATATAGATATGCATGGGCAATTAGAAGTCAACTTTAAACTGCTTGTCCAGTGTTTTCATTTGCTAAATCTGGCAATCCCATTCATAAGGAGAATGTCTCCCAATCTAGTAATGGAACTCTAGGACACACACACATTTGAAAAGCCTTGGTATAATTGTAACTGTAAGAAATGCCTTTTTATGTCTACTTTGGAAATATAAAAGTGAATTAGGATCACAATAGGGATCCTGCTTAAATTGAAAAGAAACAAAACACTTGGGTTGGAGCAGAGGTATGTAGGAAAAACTTGAATGAAGTGATGAGAAAATGCTCATGTGGGGAGGACTGAGGAAAAGACACTAATCTGGAGAGGGTGGAGAAGAATATTGGCTCTGTGCACAACAGGGTACATAATGAACAGAGGCAAAGAGAAGGAAAGTTCTAATGAAGGTGATTTGTTTCACTCCTACCAAATAAAAGACAACTGTAAGACATTTAAGCAGAGATGTGTAGCAGGCAGTTGGATTTGGAGCTAAAGAAGGTCACTATGTTAAGAAGAATTAGTGAGACGTATAGCAGGGAAGATCACTAGTAAAGACAATGCTAAATATATAACCATCCTCATAGATTGGAAGGACCCTATCAGTGAAGCTTCAAGTTTTATTATATTATATAACTGCTTACATATAGGGAAGGATGCTGATCTGAATGTGGCAGTTTCCAGGTTGCCTTCTAGGAATGGAAAGGATTGTGATACAAGCAAAGGTAACTAGATTTGTGTCTGTTCTGCCTGTGGGACAGAGAAGACCTGAGCCACAGCATGGCTGACCAAAAAGTTGAAAGTGATGAGGTCCCTGGGGTATGGGTAGAGATTTCTGCAAATGGAGAGTGGAGAGTTGTGTGTGACATGGCCTAGGGCATGTGAACCAGTGTCAGGTTGGAAATTTCCCTCATGGGTACTGGTATGTGATGGGCCTGAAAAAATTGTGTTTGTGTCTGGGTATTATTGGGATAGTCACAAAAATGAACAGAATAGAAGTAAAGGGCTCTTGATATGAGTACAGACTATCCTGATGCATCTGGAGAGCACTTCAGGGCCAGGTTTGTGTTGGTAGTGAGGAGTGGCTCAGGGATTGAAGAGCCCAGGAAGGAAACTCCTGTATGGAAGATTTTTCAGACATCTCTATGAGTTGATGATGTAATGTGAGTCTCCGAAGTAATTAAAACCAAAAAATACCCAGCAGCTTGAGAGGCTGAGACAGGGAGATTGAGAGTTCAAAACCAACCTCAGCAAAAATGAAGCACTAAGCAACTCGGTGAGATCCTGTCTCTAAATAAAATACAAAATAGGGCTGGGGATGTGGCCCATAGGTTAAGTGCCCCTGAGGTCAATCCTTGGCACCAAAAAATAAATAAATAAAAATAAAAATAAACAAGAAACCCATCTCTATTAGGTTTCACCAGAGCTACATATAAATGTGTGGATTTCTCTCTCCACAGTTGCTTGATCTACTAAAGTTCCTATTCTAAGAGACCTTTCTGCCCACCTTTTGGGCTAAGCCTTTGTAAGCCAATGTTTCTCAAACTCTTTGAGGGAAAGAACTCTTCATAGTAGGATTCAGCAAATATTGTATAATAGTTTCCAAGATTTTGAACATTTGTGCACAAGTTGTGTTTTCATAAAATGGTTGAATGCTATTTGTTATAGATAATCATATTACTGTGGTACCAAATATATTATATAGGAAACAATTCTATGTGTGTCATCCAACCCGGTGGAGAGTGAAAAATCATTTTGACCATGTTCTAGTCACAAACAGCTCAAGGACACATATAAAAACATCATAGTTGCTATGTAGCAAATTTAACTTTCTATGTAAAGGAGATTGATATCAACATAGACCCATGATTAGTTTCCATAGAAATACAGGATGTCAGAATTCCAAAACATCACCACACTGAACCCTCTCGTTTGTCAGATGAAGGATCAAACCTGTTTCAGCTTTGCTTCACAAGCATTTCCAACATCTATTGAGTTCTGGCTTGTGTTCTGAATGTCTGGGGAACATGGATGATCCCAACAAGGACCCTGCCCTTAAGCAATTCATAGTATTGAGAGAGAGTCACGTAGACGGTTTCAATCGTAGCCTGATTGAATCTCTAGTTGATGCTGTCATCTTTATATTTGTCACTCCAAAAAGACAAGCAAGAGAGGTAGGTAACTTGTACATATGTGGACACAGCTGATGATGATTTGGTAGCCCATCTAGTAAGTAGTGGAGCTTGAACCACGCGTTGAGATCTGTCTGACTCCAGACCTAGTCCTTTCCCACTTATAGCAGCAATGATTCTCTTGTTTTATTTTTTTTTTTTAGAGATGAGAATGAAATATTTATTGAGATTCTGATGTATGTCATACACACAATGGGCCCTTTTACACTTATCATCTCAATATTCTTCATGGTGTTGTAGGACTAAGGAAACAAAATTTCTCCCCAACCACCTTTGAATTTATTTCTATCTGTTCTTAGATTCTCTTGTTTTAAAGATGCTGAGATATAGTCATCAGTCCTGTTAACACAACCACCCACTCTCAACATGGTTCACAAGTTGACAAGACATTCCCTGTCAGAGCTCTCCGTCAGATCTCATAGGTTCTGCATTGAAGTAAAAAAAAAAAAAAAAATGGGCTCTGTTTTCTAATCATGTATGAAGCTATAAAGACAGGCAGACTGGAAAGTGAAAGCTTCAGGGAAGACGAGATCTTTTCACTGCATGAATTTTTATTAAGCTAGGACTGGCCCTACTGTCTCTGCACTTTAAGTGGGATCTATTCCTAAGAGAAAGCAGCTCCCCAGAAACTGCTATTTCCTAAGAGGAAACGAAAGGCTTGCCTCTGAACCTGTACCTCTCAGCTGGGCAGAGTTCCACCTCCACTGTTACCCTGTGAGGA